>NC_048570.1:96773081-96848081 GCF_013265735.2 Oncorhynchus mykiss | reverse complement strand
CCCAACCAAATCATGAGAAAACAAAAAGATAATTACTTGACACATTGGAAAGAATTAACAAAAAAACAGAGCAAACTAGAATGCTATTTTGCCCTTCACAGAGAGTACACAGCGGCAGAATACCTGACCACTGTGACTGACCCAAAATTAAGGAAAGCTTTGACTATGTACAGACTCAGTGAGCATAGCCTTGCTTTTGAGAAAGGCCGCCGTAGGCAGACATGGCTCTCAAGAGAAGACAGGCTATGTGCTCACTGCCCACAAAATGAGGTGGAAACTGAGCTGCACTTCCTAACCTCCTGCCAAATGTATGACCATATTAGAGAGACATATTTCCCTCAGATTACACAGATCCACAAAGAATTCGAAAACAAATCCAATTTTGATAAACTCCCATATCTACTGGGTGAAATTCCACAGTGTGCCATCACAGCAGCAAGATTTGTGACCTGTTGCCACGAGAAAAGGGCAACCAGCAAAGAACACACACCAGTGTAAATACAACCCATATTTATGCTTATTTATTTTCCCTTGTGTCCTTTAACCATTTGTACATTGTTACAACACTGTATATATAGGCCAGCAACAGTGATGTCAGATAAAAAGAAAGGAGACAGGCCAGGAAGAGAGAGAGAGTGTATATCAGGGAGAGAGTTATTTTTAGACTGAAACACAGGGGAGAGTAACCAGAGTTATCTTTAGACTGAAACACAGGGGAGAGTAACCAGAGTTATCTTTAGACTGAAACACAGGGGAGAGTAACCAGAGTTATCTATAGACTGAAACACAGGGGAGAGTAACCAGAGTTATCTTTAGACTGAAACACAGGGGAGAGTAACCAGAGTTATCTTTAGACTGAAACACAGGGGAGAGTAAACAGAGTTATCTTTAGACTGAAACACAGGGGAGAGTAACCAGAGTTACCTTTAGACTGAAACACTGGGAGAGTAACCAGAGTTATCTTTAGACTGAAAGACAGGGGAGAGTAAACAGAGTTATCTTTAGACTGAAACACTGGGAGAGTAACCAGAGTTATCTTCAGACTGAAACACAGGGGAGAGTAACCAGAGTTATCTTTAGACTGAAACACTGGGGAGAGTAAACAGAGTTATCTTTAGACTGAAACACTGGGAGAGTAACCAGAGTTATCTTCAGACTGAAACACAGGGGAGAGTAACCAGTGTTATCTTTAGACTGAAACACTGGGGACAGTAACCAGAGTTATCTTTAGACTGAAACACAGGGGACAGTAACCAGAGTTATCTTTAGACTGAAACACAGGGGAGAGTAACCAGAGTTATCTTTAGACTGAAACACTGGGGAGAGTAACCAGAGTTATCTTTAGACTGAAACACAGGGGAGAGTAACCAGAGTTATCTTTAGACTGAAACACAGGGGAGAGTAACCAGAGTTATCTTTAGACTGAAACACTGGGGAGAGTAACCAGAGTTATCTTTAGACTGAAACACAGGGGAGAGTAACCAGAGTTATCTTTAGACTGAAACACAGGGGAGAGTAACCAGAGTTATCTTCAGACTGAAACACAGGGGAGAGTAACCAGAGTTATCTTCAGACTGAAACACAGGGGAGAGTAACCAGAGTTATCTTCAGACTGAAACACAGGGGAGAGTAACCAGAGTTATCTTCAGACTGAAACACAGGGGAGAGTAACCAGAGTTATCTTTAGACTGAAACACAGGGGAGAGTAACCAGAGTTATCTTCAGACTGAAACACAGGGGAGAGTAACCAGAGTTATCTTTAGACTGAAACACTGGGGACAGTAACCAGAGTTATCTTTAGACTGAAACACAGGGGACAGTAACCAGAGTTATCTTTAGACTGAAACACAGGGGAGAGTAACCAGAGTTATCTTTAGACTGAAACACTGGGGAGAGTAACCAGAGTTATCTTTAGACTGAAACACAGGGGAGAGTAACCAGAGTTATCTTTAGACTGAAACACAGGGGAGAGTAACCAGAGTTATCTTTAGACTGAAACACTGGGGAGAGTAACCAGAGTTATCTTTAGACTGAAACACAGGGGAGAGTAACCAGAGTTATCTTTAGACTGAAACACAGGGGAGAGTAACCAGAGTTATCTTCAGCTGTCTGTCTAATGAGCGGTAGATAATTGTGGGGAATGTACACATCATACCAGTGAGCAGTAATACCTCCATCTGTAAAGTCTAGACTGCTAGTCTGAGGATCCAGTCTAACCATTAATACCTCCGTCTGTAGAGTCTAGACTGCTAGTCTGAGGATCCAGTCTAACCAGCCTGTCTATTGACACACCTGAACCATGGTGCTCTACAGCTCTGCTGTCTGATAGACTCACAGATAAAAACATGTCTGGTTTTAAGGAACACGGGACCACTACATAGTGAACAGGGCTCCACTACATTGGGAACAGGGGACCACTACATAGGGAACAGGGGACCACAACATAGGGAACAGGGGACCACTACATAGGGAACAGGGGACCACTACATAGGGAACAGGGGACCACTACATATGGAACAGGGGACCACTACATAGGGAACAGGGCACCACTACATAGTGAACAGGGGACGACTACATAGTGAACAGGGGACGACTACATAGTGAACAGGGGGACCACTACATAGTGAACAGGGGACGACTACATAGTGAACAGGGGGACCACTACATAGGGAACAGGGGACCACTACATAGGGAACAGGGACCACTACATAGGGAACAGGGGACCACTACATAGGGAACAGGGGACCACTACATAGTGAACAGGGGGACCACTACATAGTGAACAGGGGACGACTACATAGTGAACAGGGGGACCACTACATAGTGAACAGGGGACGACTACATAGGGAACAGGGGACCACTACATAGGGAACAGGGGACCACTACATAGGGAACAGGGGACCACTACATAGGGAACAGGGGACCACTACATAGTGAACAGGGGGACCACTACATAGTGAACAGGGGACGACTACATAGTGAACAGGGGACCACTACATAGGGAACAGGGGACGACTACATAGTGAACAGGGGACCACTACATAGGGAACAGGGCACCACTACATAGGGAACAGGGAACCACTACATAGGGAACAGAGGACCACTACATAGGGAACAGGGCACCACTACATAGTGAACAGGGGACCACTACATAGGGAACAGGGAACCACTACATAGTGAACAGGGAACCACTACATAGGGAACTACATAAGGAGCAGCATGTCCTTGAGGACACAGACTACTTCTTCACCACTATATAGGGAACAGTGAACCACTACATAAGGAGCAGCATGTCACTGAGGACACAGACTACGTCTTCACCACTACATAGTGAACAGGGGACCACTACATAAGGAGCAGCATGTCACTGAGGACACAGACTACGTCTTCACCACTACATAGTGAACAGGGAACCACTACATAAGGAGCAGCATGTCACTGAGGACACAGACTACGTCTTCACCACTACATAGTGAACAGTGGACCACTACATAAGGAGCAGCATGTCACTGAGGACACAGACTACGTCTTCACCACTACATAGTGAACAGTGAACCACTACATAAGGAGCAGCATGTCACTGAGGACACAGACTACGTCTTCACCACTACATAGTGAACAGGGAACCACTACATAAGGAGCAGCATGTCACTGAGGACACAGACTACGTCTTCACCACTACATAGTGAACAGGGAACCACTACATAAGGAGCAGCATGTCACTGAGGACACAGACTACGTCTTCACCACTACATAATGAACAGGGGACCACTACATAAGGAGCAGCATGTCACTGAGGACACAGACTACGTCTTCACCACTACATAGTGAACAGTGAACCACTACATAAGGAGCAGCATGTCACTGAGGACACAGACTACGTCTTCACCACTACATAGTGAACAGGGAACCACTACATAAGGAGCAGCATGTCACTGAGGACACAGACTACGTCTTCACCACTACATAGTGAACAGGGGACCACTACATAAGGAGCAGCATGTCACTGAGGACACAGACTACGTCTTCACCACTACATAGTGAACAGTGAACCACTACATAAGGAGCAGCATGTCACTGAGGACACAGACTACGTCTTCACCACTACATAGGGAACAGCATGTCACTGAGGACACAGACTACGTCTTCACCACTACATAGGGAACAGGGGACCACTACATAGGGAACAGGGGACCACTACATAGGGAACAGGGGACCACTACATAGGGAACAGGGGACCACTACATAGTGAACAGGGGGACCACTACATAGTGAACAGGGGACGACTACATAGTGAACAGGGGACCACTACATAGGGAACAGGGGACGACTACATAGTGAACAGGGGACCACTACATAGGGAACAGGGCACCACTACATAGGGAACAGGGAACCACTACATAGGGAACAGAGGACCACTACATAGGGAACAGGGCACCACTACATAGTGAACAGGGGACCACTACATAGGGAACAGGGAACCACTACATAGTGAACAGGGAACCACTACATAGGGAACTACATAAGGAGCAGCATGTCCTTGAGGACACAGACTACTTCTTCACCACTATATAGGGAACAGTGAACCACTACATAAGGAGCAGCATGTCACTGAGGACACAGACTACGTCTTCACCACTACATAGGGAACAGTGAACCACTACATAAGGAGCAGCATGTCACTGAGGACACAGACTACGTCTTCACCACTACATAGTGAACAGGGAACCACTACATAAGGAGCAGCATGTCACTGAGGACACAAACTACGTCTTCACCACTACATAGTGAACAGGGGACCACTACATAAGGAGCAGCATGTCACTGAGGACACAGACTACGTCTTCACCACTACATAGTGAACAGGGAACCACTACATAAGGAGCAGCATGTCACTGAGGACACAGAATACGTCTTCACCACTACATAGTGAACAGGGAACCACTACATAAGGAGCAGCATGTCACTGAGGACACAGACTACGTCTTCACCACTACATAGTGAACAGGGGACCACTACATAAGGAGCAGCATGTCACTGAGGACACAGCCTACGTCTTCACCTGGCAGAACGGTTCTCTGTTTGTCTTTCTTTGCTGGTAAAACCTCCTGCACCCTGAGTTGTGTTGAAGCCTGTCTGATATGACAGATCAGTTGGGTTAGGAATGTGTGTGTGTGTGTGTGTGTGTGTGTGTGTGTGTGTGTGTGTGTGTGTGTGTGTGTGTGTGTGTGTCTGTGTGTGTGTGTGTGTGTGTGTGTGTGTGTGTGTGTGTGTGTGTGTGTGTGTGTGTGTGTGTGTGTGTATGACAGCAGTTTGATGCTGTGACTTTCTGACCTTACAGTAGGTGTCTGATCTCAGAACCCTGTTGACTTTGTGCCCAGCTGATCTTGGTGCCGGGTTGTCGTGACTACAGTGTGTGGTTACAGCGTCTTCCTCAGGGCCCGTGAGTTCCCCTTTTCTCAGAAAACAGATATTACACAGCATTACATTTTCACTGGAACTCTTATTCACTTCAGTCGGAGTGCTGATTCACCCTCAGCCGAGTTACTCTCCGACCACAAAAGTTGCCTGGTGTTGTTCGACTCGACCTTAGTCCTGTTTTGACTCTTTGCCTGTTTGATGGTTCGTCGGAGGGCGTAGTGGGATTTTCTTAGAAGCTTCCCGCTCTTTGAAAGCGGGCAGCTCTACCCTTTAGCGCAGTGCCGGATTTTGCCTGTAATCCATGGCTTCTGGTTGGGGATATGTACGTACTGTCACTGTGGGGAGGACGTCGTCGATGCACTTATTGTTGAAGACAGTGACTGAGAGTGGTGTACTCCTCAATGATGTGGGAGGAATATATTCCAGTCTGATAGCACAACAGTCCTGTAGTTTAGCATCTGCTTCATCTGACCACTGTTTTATAGACTGAGTCACTGGTGCTTCCTGCTTTAGTTTTTGCTTGTAAGCAGGAATCAGCAGGATAAAATGATGGTCAGATTTGCCAAATGGAGGGTGAGGGAGAGCTTTGTCTGCATCTCTGTGTGTGGAATAAAGGTGGTTTAAAGATGGAGTTCTTTTTCCCTTTGGTTGCAAATTTAACATGCTGATAGAAATTTGATAAAACGGATTTAAGTTTCCCTGAAATTAAAGTCCCCGGCCGCTAGGAGAGCAGCTTCCTGTTTGCTTGTGGCGGAATACAGCTCGTTGAGTGCGATTTTAGTGCCAACATCGGTCTGTGGTGGTATATAGACAGCTACGAAAAATACAGATGAAAAACTCTCTTGGTAAATAGTTACGGTCTACAGTTTATCATGAGATACTCTAACTCAGTCAACCAATAACTCGAGAGTTAATTATACACCAGCTTTTACTTACAAAGATACATTAATCCGTCAAGACATCTGTCTGACCTCGAACCTCCCGTTGGAAAAAGCCTCTACCTACATTAATCCATCAAGACATCTGTCTGACCTCGAACCTCCAGTTGGAAAAAGCATCTACCTACATTAATCCCTCAAGACATCTGTCTGACCTCGAACCTCCCGTTGGAAAAAGCCTCTACCTACATTAATCCCTCAAGACATCTGTCTGACCTCGAACCTCCCGTTGGAAAAAGCATCTACCTACATTAATCCATCAAGACATCTGTCTGACCTCGAACCTCCCGTTGGAAAAAGCATCTACCTACATTAATCCCTCAAGACATCTGTCTGACCTCGAACCTCCCGTTGGAAAAAGCATCTACCTACATTAATCCATCAAGACATCTGTCTGACCTCGAACCTCCCGTTGGAAAAAGCCTCTACCTACATTAATCCATCAAGACATCTGTCTGACCTCGAACCTCCCGTTGGAAAAAGCATCTACCTACATTAATCCGTCAAGACATCTGTCTGACCTCGAACCTCCCGTTGGAAAAAGCATCTACCTACATTAATCCGTCAAGACATCTGTCTGACCTCGAACCTCCCGTTGGAAAATGTGGCATTTTACCCACTGAGGGCCTTAACCTGATTAGGGAGTCCACCCACGGTGTTCAGAATAACACAAATCACATTTAGATAATGTATATTATATTATTACATTTAGATAATGTATATTATATTATTACATTTAGATAATGTATATTATATTATTACATTTAGATAATGTTACATTTAGATAATGTATATTATATTGTTACATTTAGATAATGTATATATATTATTACATTTAGATAATGTTACATTTAGATAATGTATATTATATTATTACATTTAGATAATGTATATTATATTATTACATTTAGATAATGTTACATTTAGATAATGTATATTATATTATTACATTTAGATAATGTTACATTTAGATAATGTATATTATATTATTACATTTAGATAATGTATATTATATTATTACATTTAGATAATGTTACATTTAGATAATGTATATTATATTATTACATTTAGATAATGTATATATATTATTACATTTAGATAATGTTACATTTAGATAATGTATATTATATTATTACATTTAGATAATGTATATTATATTATTACATTTAGATAATGTATATTATATTATTACATTTAGATAATGTTACATTTAGATAATGTATATTATATTATTACATTTAGATAATGTATATATATTATTACATTTAGATAATGTTACATTTAGATAATGTATATTATATTATTACATTTAGATAATGTATATTATATTATTACATTTAGATAATGTATATTATAGTATTACATTTAGATAATGTATATTATATTATTACATTTAGATAATGTTACATTTAGATAATGTATATTATATTATTACATTTAGATAATGTTACATTTAGATAATGTATATTATATTATTACATTTAGATAATGTATATTATAGTATTACATTTAGATAATGTATATTATATTATCACATTTAGATAATGTATATTATAGTATTACATTTAGATAATGTATATTATATTATCACATTTAGATAATGGTCATTCATATTATCAACACATGAACATTTCCTCAGACAACAAGACGAGTAACGAACAGCAGCATCACTAGCCTTTGTCAATCTACTTTCCCACATAGTAGAGAAGTTGACCTATTCTATTGATAGCAAGGCCGATACCTCCCTCTATAACCTCAGACTGCTAGCAAGGCCGATACCTCCCTCTATAACCTCAGACTGCTAGCAAGGCCGATACCTCCCTCTATAACCTCAGACTGCTAGCAAGGCCGATACCTCCCTCTATAACCTCAGACTGCTAGCAAGGCCGATACCTCCCTCTATAACCTCAGACTGCTAGCAAGGCCGATACCTCCCTCTATAACCTCAGACTGCTAGCAAGGCCGATACCTCCCTCTATAACCTCAGACTGCTAGCAAGGCCGATACCTCCCTCTATAACCTCAGACTGCTAGCAAGGCCGATACCTCCCTCTATAACCTCAGACTGCTAGCAAGGCCGATACCTCCCTCTATAACTTCAGACTGCTAGCAAGGCCGATACCTCCCTCTATAACCTCAGACTGCTAGCAAGGCCGATACCTCCCTCTATAACCTCAGACTGCTAGCAAGGCCGATACCTCCCTCTATAACCTCAGACTGCTAGCAAGGCCGATACCTCCCTCTATAACCTCAGACTGCTAGCAAGGCCGATACCTCCCTCTATAACCTCAGACTGCTAGCAAGGCCGCTACCTCCCTCTATAACCTCAGACTGCTAGCAAGGCCGATACCTCCCTCTATAACCTCAGACTGCTAGCAAGGCCGATACCTCCCTCTATAACCTCAGACTGCTAGCAAGGCCGATACCTCCCTCTATAACCTCAGACTGCTAGCAAGGCCGATACCTCCCTCTATAACCTCAGACTGCTAGCAAGGCCGATACCTCCCTCTATAACCTCAGACTGCTAGCAAGGCCGATACCTCCCTCTATAACCTCAGACTGCTAGCAAGGCCGATACCTCCCTCTATAACCTCAGACTGCTAGCAAGGCCGATACCTCCCTCTATAACCTCAGACTGCTAGCAAGGCCGATACCTCCCTCTATAACCTCAGACTGCTAGCAAGGCCGATACCTCCCTCTATAACCTCAGACTGCTAGCAAGGCCGATACCTCCCTCTATAACCTCAGACTGCTAGCAAGGCCGATACCTCCCTCTATAACCTCAGACTGCTAGCAAGGCCCGATACCTCCCTCTATAACCTCAGACTGCTAGCAAGGCCGATACCTCCCTCTATAACCTCAGACTGCTAGCAAGGCCCGATACCTCCCTCTATAACCTCAGACTGCTAGCAAGGCCGATACCTCCCTCTATAACCTCAGACTGCTAGCAAGGCCGATACCTCCCTCTATAACCTCAGACTGCTAGCAAGGCCGCTACCTCCCTCTATAACCTCAGACTGCTAGCAAGGCCGATACCTCCCTCTATAACCTCAGACTGCTAGCAAGGCCGCTACCTCCCTCTATAACCTCAGACTGCTAGCAAGGCCGATACCTCCCTCTATAACCTCAGACTGCTAGCAAGGCCGCTACCTCCCTCTATAACCTCAGACTGCTAGCAAGGCCGATACCTTCCTCTATAACCTCAGACTGCTAGCAAGGCCGATACCTCCCTCTATAACCTCAGACTGTTAGCAAGGCCGATACCTCCCTCTATAACCTCAGACTGCTAGCAAGGCCGCTACCTCCCTCTATAACCTCAGACTGCTAGCAAGGCCGATACCTCCCTCTATAACCTCAGACTGCTAGCAAGGCCGATACCTCCCTCTATAACCTCAGACTGCTAGCAAGGCCGATACCTCCCTCTATAACCTCAGACTGCTAGCAAGGCCGCTACCTCCCTCTATAACCTCAGACTGCTAGCAAGGCCGCTACCTCCCTCTATAACCTCAGACTGCTAGCAAGGCCGATACCTCCCTCTATAACCTCAGACTGCTAGCAAGGCCGCTACCTCCCTCTATAACCTCAGACTGCTAGCAAGGCCCGATACCTCCCTCTATAACCTCAGACTGCTAGCAAGGCCGATACCTCCCTCTATAACCTCAGACTGCTAGCAAGGCCGATACCTCCCTCTATAACCTCAGACTGCTAGCAAGGCCGCTACCTCCCTCTATAACCTCAGACTGCTAGCAAGGCCGATACCTCCCTCTATAACCTCAGACTGCTAGCAAGGCCGCTACCTCCCTCTATAACCTCAGACTGCTAGCAAGGCCGATACCTCCCTCTATAACCTCAGACTGCTAGCAAGGCCGATACCTCCCTCTATAACCTCAGACTGCTAGCAAGGCCGATACCTCCCTCTATAACCTCAGACTGCTAGCAAGGCCGATACCTCCCTCTATAACCTCAGACTGCTAGCAAGGCCGATACCTCCCTCTATAACCTCAGACTGCTAGCAAGGCCGCTACCTCCCTCTATAACCTCAGACTGCTAGCAAGGCCGATACCTCCCTCTATAACCTCAGACTGCTAGCAAGGCCGCTACCTCCCTCTATAACCTCAGACTGCTAGCAAGGCCGATACCTCCCTCTATAACCTCAGACTGCTAGCAAGGCCGCTACCTCCCTCTATAACCTCAGACTGCTAGCAAGGCCGATACCTCCCTCTATAACCTCAGACTGCTAGCAAGGCCGATACCTCCCTCTATAACCTCAGACTGCTAGCAAGGCCGATACCTCCCTCTATAACCTCAGACTGCTAGCAAGGCCGCTACCTCCCTCTATAACCTCAGACTGCTAGCAAGGCCGATACCTCCCTCTATAACCTCAGACTGCTAGCAAGGCCGATACCTCCCTCTATAACCTCAGACTGCTAGCAAGGCCGATACCTCCCTCTATAACCTCAGACTGCTAGCAAGGCCGCTACCTCCCTCTATAACCTCAGACTGCTAGCAAGGCCGCTACCTCCCTCTATAACCTCAGACTGCTAGCAAGGCCGATACCTCCCTCTATAACCTCAGACTGCTAGCAAGGCCGCTACCTCCCTCTATAACCTCAGACTGCTAGCAAGGCCCGATACCTCCCTCTATAACCTCAGACTGCTAGCAAGGCCGATACCTCCCTCTATAACCTCAGACTGCTAGCAAGGCCGATACCTCCCTCTATAACCTCAGACTGCTAGCAAGGCCGCTACCTCCCTCTATAACCTCAGACTGCTAGCAAGGCCGATACCTCCCTCTATAACCTCAGACTGCTAGCAAGGCCGCTACCTCCCTCTATAACCTCAGACTGCTAGCAAGGCCGATACCTCCCTCTATAACCTCAGACTGCTAGCAAGGCCGATACCTCCCTCTATAACCTCAGACTGCTAGCAAGGCCGATACCTCCCTCTATAACCTCAGACTGCTAGCAAGGCCGATACCTCCCTCTATAACCTCAGACTGCTAGCAAGGCCGATACCTCCCTCTATAACCTCAGACTGCTAGCAAGGCCGCTACCTCCCTCTATAACCTCAGACTGCTAGCAAGGCCGATACCTCCCTCTATAACCTCAGACTGCTAGCAAGGCCGATACCTCCCTCTATAACCTCAGACTGCTAGCAAGGCCGATACCTCCCTCTATAACCTCAGACTGCTAGCAAGGCCGATACCTCCCTCTATAACCTCAGACTGCTAGCAAGGCCGATACCTCCCTCTATAACCTCAGACTGCTAGCAAGGCCGATACCTCCCTCTATAACCTCAGACTGCTAGCAAGGCCCGATACCTCCCTCTATAACCTCAGACTGCTAGCAAGGCCGCTACCTCCCTCTATAACCTCAGACTGCTAGCAAGGCCGATACCTCCCTCTATAACCTCAGACTGCTAGCAAGGCCGATACCTCCCTCTATAACCTCAGACTGCTAGCAAGGCCGCTACCTCCCTCTATAACCTCAGACTGCTAGCAAGGCCGATACCTCCCTCTATAACCTCAGACTGCTAGCAAGGCCGATACCTCCCTCTATAACCTCAGACTGCTAGCAAGGCCGATACCTCCCTCTATAACCTCAGACTGCTAGCAAGGCCGATACCTCCCTCTATAACCTCAGAGCAGCTAATTGGTTGTGGTTATGGAACGCTGGAGGGGATTCGACCTTAAAGAGGGCAGATTACTGTCTGATCACACACACGCACGCACGCACACACACACACACACACACACACACACACACACACACACACACACACACACACACACACACACACACACACACACACACACAGAGAGAGATTACTGTTCTGTTATCCTGGGTTAATCTCTGTTTGTCTGCTCACCTTTGATTCACTGGGTAGGTCGGCACACACCTCTAAACCTCAAGACCGTCAGACAGCGTGCACCATGACTCCTCCCACTATGTGGTTTGAGGGTGCCACAATAACAATAACGCTGAAGCAACGTTTATTCCTGGTTTTAACATGAGTCCTTCGCCCTGATGTTGTCCTCACTCTGATGGTTTTAACATGAGTCCTCGCCCTGACACTGTCCTCATTCTGATGGTTTTAACATGAGTCCTTCGCCCTGACGTTGTCCTCATTCTGATGGTTTTAACATGAGTCCTTCGCCCTGACGTTGTCCTCATTCTGATGGTTTTAACATGAGTCCTTCGCCCTGATGTTGTCCTCACTCTGATGGTTTTAACATGAGTCCTCGCCCTGACACTGTCCTCATTCTGATGGTTTTAACATGAGTCCTTCGCCCTGACGTTGTCCTCATTCTGATGGTTTTAACATGAGTCCTTCGCCCTGACGTTGTCCTCATTCTGATGGTTCTAACATGAGTCCTTCGCCCTGACGTTGTCCTATTCTGATGGTTTTAACATGAGTCCTTCATCTTGACATTGTCCTCATTCTGATGGTTTTAACATGAGTCCTTCGTCTTGACATTGTCCTCATTCTGATGGTTTTAACATGAGTCCTTCGCCCTGATGTTGTCCTCATTCTGATGGTTTTAACATGAGTCCTTCGCCCTGACGTTGTCCTATTCTGATGGTTCTAACATGTTTTGACAGGTGTGGGTGATTTCGAAGACCCTATTGTGAAATTATTTTGATCAGATCTTCTAACTGGCAAAATCAGGACGAAGGACAGATGTTAACCACAGGTATAAACAGAGCCTGAGAGACTGTTCTGTTGGGACAGATGTTAACAAGAGGTATAAACAGGGGCAGAGAGAGACTGTTCTGTTGGGACAGATGTTAACAAGAGGTATAAACAGGGGCAGAGAGAGACTGTTCTGTTGGGACAGATGTTAACAAGAGGTATAAACAGGGCCTGAGAGACTGTTCTGTTGGGACAGATGTTAACCACAGGTATAAACAGGGCCTGAGAGACTGTTCTGTTGGGACAGATGTTAACCACAGGTATAAACAGGGCCTGAGAGACTGTTCTGTTGGGACAGATGTTAACCACAGGTATAAACAGGGCCTGAGAGACTGTTCTGTTGGGACAGATGTTAACAAGAGGTATAAACAGGGGCAGAGAGAGACTGTTCTGTTGGGACAGATGTTAACCACAGGTATAAACAGGGCCTGAGAGACTGTTCTGTTGGGACAGATGTTAACCACAGGTATAAACAGGGCCTGAGAGACTGTTCTGTTGGGACAGATGTTAACCACAGGTATAAACAGGGCCAGAGAGAGACTGTTCTGTTGGGACAGATGTTGACCACAGGTATAAACAGGGCCTGAGAGACTGTTCTGTTGGGACAGATGTTAACCACAGGTATAAACAGGGCCTGAGAGACTGTTCTGTAGGTGCAGACCTGTTGTTGTTCAGAATACTGAAGATGTACACCAATAGAGCCAGGGAAGAGGTGCTGCTGTTGATGGGCATGTAGAGTGAAGGGTTAAGGGGTTGTTAGTATGTAGGTAGGGAGGGGGGGAGGAAGGGGGGGGGGGGAGAGAGAGAGAGAGAGAGAGAGAGAGAGAGAGAGAGAGAGAGAGAGACAGAGAGAGAGAGAGAGAGAGAGAGAGAGAGAGAGAATACAAGCTAACAGGGACTGACTGCAGTAGAGAGAGAGGTGTGATGTGTTTAGGACCAATACCATAGACTCAAACCACAGGTGTTTGTATCATCACACAGCTGCAGGTTAAAACAAAAACAACAAACACACCCCTCTCCCCCTCCACCCCTGTGTGTGTGTGTGTGTGTGTGTGTGTGTGTGTGTGTGTCCTCCTCCCTCTGTTCCTCTTCTCCCTGAGTCTGTCCCGACTAGATCCACGGACTATAGTATGCAAATCCCAAGGATCTGGCACACAGGATGAGCCAATCAGAGACTGAGACGAGTGACATCATAGACGTTTTCTACTGATTAATTGATGACAGGAATGTGCTCGAGAGATTTACGGTCATGAGATGTATTCTGACTTGAAATCCTCACCAATTTCCCGTAAATATATTAGCCAAACGTCTCCCGTTGACATTGTTGAATGATTTACGCAAAACTCTTGTTTTAGATGTGTTTACTGCAAATCAGAATCAGGCTCTTAAAATTAAAATTCCAACGGGAGGAATGTGTTTTTTTTTTCTCTTCATTTTGTGACTTCTCATCTTGCCTCGAGCTAGTGTGATAGATTATGTTTTCTTCTGTTGGGAATCCCATGAAATATATCCACACCAGGAAAAGTGTCCGGTCGTTTAGAGTCATCTAGTCAACACTCTCCGCACGTCTGCCGTCTCCATGACGACGGTCGGAGAGAGGTCGAGAGACACTGGCAACACCGGGGATCACATTCATATTATCGCAAAATATGATCCATGACTGTGTGTCCCAAACTCACACCCTATTCTCTATATTAGTGCACTACGTTAGACCAAGGGGCCCATAGAGAATAGGGTGCCATTTGGGAAGCATTCCTCGGCAGAGCTGGGTTGTACGTTATAAATCACCTCTACAAAAACACATCCCACTCGTAACAACAGATATCACACGGATATTACGTTACTTATATATAAAAATATATATATATATATCATTTGTTGATAGTTTCTGTTCTTCTGCACCGCGTGAGGTTTTGGGTGGTTTGGAGTTCTTGCAGCCGATTCAAGTTACACTGGACAATAGACACGGTGCTGCTTCACGCTTCGTTTGGCCGGGGTCCCGCTGCCGAAGCCAGGACGAAGACAAAGGACTTCTATCCACCAACGCTGGCTCAGCCGTCACCTTTTGTCGGGATGTCATAATGTAGGTATGTCCAACAGGAGATACCTGGAAACACCTGCTGTTCACTTTTGATTGGATATTTCACTTGCTTTGTCAATTTTTTTATTGAAGAGAAAGAGAGAGAGAGAAGAGAGAGAGAGAGAGAGAGAGAGACCGAGATAGAGAGAGAGAGAAGAGAGAGAGAGAGAGAGAGAGAGAGAAGAGAGAGAGAGAGAGAGAGAGAGAGAGAGAGAGACAGACATAGAGAGTAAGACAGAGATAGAGAGAGACAGAGAGAGAGAATACAAGCTAACAGGGACTGACTGCAGTAACCCCCTTCACTGCTATATCAGCCAGTCTTTCTGGGGGAAAGCTTTCCACTAGATTTTAGAACATTGCTGCGAGGATTTGTTCGCATTCAGACACAAGAGCATTAGTGAGGTCGGGCACTGATGTTGGGGGCGATTAGGTCTGGCTCGCAGTCGGCATTCCAATTCATCCCAAAGGTGTTCGATGTGGTTGTGGTCAGGGCCCTGTGCAGGCCACACCGATCTTGACAAACCACTTCTGTTTGGACCTCGTTTTGGGCATTGTCATTCTGAAACAGCAAAGGGCCTTCCTCAACCTGATGCCACAAAGTTCGAAGGACAGAACCGTCCAGAATGTAATTGAATGCTGTAGCATGAAGATTTCCCTTCACTGGAACTAAGGGGCCCGAACCATGAAAAACAGCCCCAAATCATTATTCCTCCTCAACCAAACTTTACAGTCGGCACTATGCTTAGGAGCAGGTAGCGTAGCGTAGCAGGTAGCGTTCTCCTGGCATCTGCCAAACCCAGATTCGTCCGTTGGACTGCCAGATGATAATGCGTGATTCGTCATTTCCACTGCTCCAGAGTCGGATGGCGGGGAGCTTCACACCCCTCCAGCCGACACTTGGCATTGCACATGGTGATCTTAGGCTTGTGTGCGGCTGCTCGGCCACGGAAACCCATTTCATGAAGCTCCCGACGAACAGTTCTTGTGCTGACGTTGCTTCAAGAGGCAGTTTGGAACTCGGTAGTGGAGTGTTGTAAACCGAGGACAGAGGCAGTTTGGAACTCGGTAGTGGAGTGTTGTAAACCGAGGACAGAGGCAGTTTGGAACTCGGTAGTGGAGTGTTGTAAACCGAGGACAGAGGCAGTTTGGAACTCGGTAGTGGAGTGTTGTAAACCGAGGACAGAGGCAGTTTGGAACTCGGTAGTGGAGTGTTGTAAACCGAGGACAGAGGCAGTTTGGAACTCGGTAGTGAGTGTTGTAAACCGAGGACAGAGGCAGTCTGGAACTCGGTAGTGAGTGTTGTAAACCGAGGACAGAGGCAGTTTGGAACTCGGTAGTGGAGTGTTGTAAACCGAGGACAGAGGCAGTTTGGAACTCGGTAGTGGAGTGTTGTAAACCGAGGACAGAGGCAGTTTGGAACTCGGTAGTGAGTGTTGTAAACCGAGGACAGAGGCAGTCTGGAACTCGGTAGTGAGTGTTGTAAACCGAGGACAGAGGCAGTTTGGAACTCGGTAGTGAGTGTTGTAAACCGAGGACAGAGGCAGTTTGGAACTCGGTAGTGAGTGTTGTAAACCGAGGACAGAGGCAGTCTGGAACTCGGTAGTGAGTGTTGTAAACCGAGGACAGAGGCAGTTTGGAACTCGGTAGTGAGTGTTGTAAACCGAGGACAGAGGCAGTTTGGAACTCGGTAGTGGAGTGTTGTAAACCGAGGACAGAGGCAGTTTGGAACTCGGTAGTGAGTGTTGTAAACCGAGAACAGAGGCAGTTTGGAACTCGGTAGTGAGTGTTGTAAACCGAGGACAGAGGCAGTTTGGAACTCGGTAGTGGAGTGTTGTAAACCGAGGACAGAGGCAGTTTGGAACTCGGTAGTGGAGTGTTGTAAACCGAGGACCGACTATTTTTATTTGCTTCAGCACCCGGTGGTCCCGTTCTGTGAGCTTCTGTGGCCTACCACTTCACGGCTGAAGTTGTTGCTCATAGACATTTCCACTTCGCAGTAGCAATAGCAAGACTTACAGTTGACCGGGGGCAGCTCAAACAGGGCAGAAATTTGACAAACTGACTTGTTGGAAAGATGGCATCCTATGATGGTGCAACGTTGAAAGTCACTGTGCTGTTCAGTAAGGCCATTCTACTGCCAGTGTTTGTCTATGGAGATTGCATGACTGTGTGCTCTATATTATACACCTGTCAGCAACGGATGTGGCTGAAATAGCTGAATCCACTAATTTGATGGAGTGTCCACATACTTCTGTATATACAGTGTATCTGAAGCACGATCATGTGTATAGTCTACATTGCATACACTCTGATGGTCCCTGATTGGTCTAGCTCCTAGGAACACTCTGATGGTCCCTGATTGGTCTAGCTCCTAGGAACACTCTGATGGTCCCTGATAGGTCTAGCTCAGAGAAACACAACTCTCTGATGGTCCCTGATAGGTCTAGCTCCTAGAAACACAACTCTCTGATGGTCCCGGATTGGTCTAGCTCCTTGAAACACAGCTCTCTGATGGTCCCTGGTAGGTCTAGCTCCTAGAAACACAACACTCTGATGGTCCCTGATTGGTCTAGCTCCTAGAAACTCTCTGGTGGTCCCTGATAGGTCTAGCTCCTAGAAACACAACACTCTGATTGTCCCTGATAGGTCTAGCTCCTAGAAACACAACACTCTGATGGTCCCTGATTGGTCTAGCTCCTAGGAACACAACACTCTGATGGTCCCTGATAGGTCTAGCTCCTAGAAACACAACACTCTGATGGTCCATGATAGGTCTAGCTCCTAGAAACACAACACTCTGATGGTCCCTGATTGGTCTAGCTCCTAGGAACACTCTGATTGTCCCTGATAGGTCTAGGTCCTAGAAACACAACTGAAAGGCAAACAGAGACAAGCCAACTAGGAAAACAGAGACAAGCCAGCTAGGCAAGCATATTGTATGTAATACAGACAATGTCAACAGGGCCAGCAGAATTCATGAGACAGGCTGCTGCTTGGCAACCCAGTAGTGATACGAGCTGTGTGTCAAGTGGCACCCTATTCCCTATATAGTGGTACTACTATAGACCAGAGCCCTATTCCCTATATAGAAGTACTACTATAGACCAGAGCCCTATTCCCTATATAGTGCACTACTTTAGACCAGAGCCCTATTCCCTATATAGTGGTACTACTATAGACCAGAGCCCTATTCCCTATATAGTGCACTACTTTAGACCAGAGCCCTATTCCCTATATAGTGGTACTACTATAGACCAGAGCCTTATTCCCTATATAGTGGTACTACTATAGACCAGAGTCCTATTCCCTATATAGTGTACTACTATAGACCAGAGCCCTATTCCCTATATAGTGGTACTACTATCGACCAGAGCCCTACTCCCTATATAGTGGTACTACTATAGACCAGGGCCCTATATCCTATATAGTGGTACTACTATATACCAGAGCCCTATTCCCTATATAGTGGTACTACTATAGACCAGAGCCCTATTCCCTATATAGTGGTACTACTTTAGACCAGAGCCCTATTCCCTATATAGTGGTACTACTATAGACCAGAGCCCTATTCCCTATATAGTGGTACTACTATAGACCAGAGCCTTATTCCCTATATAGTGGTACTACTTTAGACCAGAGCCTTATTCCCTATATAGTGCACTACTTTTGTCCGGGGCCCTATTCCCTATATAGTGCACTACTATAGACCAGAGCCCTATTCCCTATATAGTGGTACTACTATAGACCAGAGCCCTATTCCCTATATAGTGGTACTACTATAGACCAGAGCCTTATTCCCTATATAGTGGTACTACTTTAGACCCGAGCCTTATTCCCTATATAGTGCACTACTTTTGTCCGGGGCCCTATTCCCTATATAGTGCACTACTATAGACCAGAGCCCTATTCCCTATATAGTGGTACTACTATAGACCAGAGCCCTATTCCCTATATAGTGGTACTACTATAGACCAGAGCCCTATTCCCTATATAGTGGTACTACTATAGACCAGAGCCCTATTCCCTATATAGTGGTACTACTATAGACCAGAGCCCTATTCCCTATATAGTGGTACTACTATAGACCAGAGCCCTACTCCCTATATAGTGGTACTACTATAGACCAGAGCCCTATTCCCTATATAGTGGTACTACTATAGACCAGAGCCCTACTCCCTATATAGTGGTACTACTATAGACCAGGGCCCTATATCCTATATAGTGGTACTACTATATACCAGAGCCCTATTCCCTATATAGTGGTACTACTATAGACCAGAGCCCTATTCCCTATATAGTGGTACTACTTTAGACCAGAGCCCTATTCCCTATATAGTGGTACTACTATAGACCAGAGCCCTATTCCCTATATAGTGGTACTACTATAGACCAGAGCCTTATTCCCTATATAGTGGTACTACTTTAGACCAGAGCCTTATTCCCTATATAGTGCACTACTTTTGTCCGGGGCCCTATTCCCTATATAGTGCACTACTATAGACCAGAGCCCTATTCCCTATATAGTGGTACTACTATAGACCAGAGCCCTATTCCCTATATAGTGGTACTACTATAGACCAGAGCCTTATTCCCTATATAGTGGTACTACTTTAGACCAGAGCCTTATTCCCTATATAGTGCACTACTTTTGTCCGGGGCCCTATTCCCTATATAGTGCACTACTATAGACCAGAGCCCTATTCCCTATATAGTGGTACTACTATAGACCAGAGCCCTATTCCCTATATAGTGGTACTACTATAGACCAGAGCCCTATTCCCTATATAGTGGTACTACTATAGACCAGAGCCCTATTCCCTATATAGTGGTACTACTATAGACCAGAGCCCTATTCCCTATATAGTGGTACTACTATAGACCAGAGCCCTATTCCCTATATAGTGGTACTACTATAGACCAGAGCCCTATTCCCTATATAGTGGTACTACTATAGACCAGAGCCCTATTCCCTATATAGTGGTACTACTATAGACCAGAGCCCTATTCCCTATATAGTGGTACTACAATAGACCAGAGCCCTATTCCCTATATAGTGGTACTACTATCGACCAGAGCCCTACTCCCTATATAGTGGTACTACTATAGACCAGGGCCCTATTCCCTATATAGTGGTACTACTATAGACCAGAGCCCTATTCCCTATATAGTGGTACTGCTATAGACCAGAGCCCTATTCCCTATATAGTACACTACTATAGACCAGAGCCCTATTCCCTATATAGTGGTACTACTATAGACCAGAGCCCTATTCCCTATATAGTGGTACTACTATAGACCAGAGCCCTATTCCCTATATAGTGGTACTACTATATACCAGAGCCCTATTCCCTATATAGTGGTACTACTATAGACCAGAGCCCTATTCCCTATATAGTGGTACTACTTTAGACCAGAGCCCTATTCCCTATATAGTGGTACTACTATAGACCAGAGCCCTATTCCCTATATAGTGGTACTACTATAGACCAGAGCCTTATTCCCTATATAGTGGTACTACTTTAGACCAGAGCCTTATTCCCTATATAGTGCACTACTTTTGTCCGGGGCCCTATTCCCTATATAGTGCACTACTATAGACCAGAGCCCTATTCCCTATATAGTGGTACTACTATAGACCAGAGCCCTATTCCCTATATAGTGGTACTACTATAGACCAGAGCCTTATTCCCTATATAGTGGTACTACTTTAGACCAGAGCCTTATTCCCTATATAGTGCACTACTTTTGTCCGGGGCCCTATTCCCTATATAGTGCACTACTATAGACCAGAGCCCTATTCCCTATATAGTGGTACTACTATAGACCAGAGCCCTATTCCCTATATAGTGGTACTACTATAGACCAGAGCCCTATTCCCTATATAGTGGTACTACTATAGACCAGAGCCCTATTCCCTATATAGTGGTACTACTATAGACCAGAGCCCTATTCCCTATATAGTGGTACTACTATAGACCAGAGCCCTATTCCCTATATAGTGGTACTACTATAGACCAGAGCCCTATTCCCTATATAGTGGTACTACTATAGACCAGAGCCCTATTCCCTATATAGTGGTACTACTATAGACCAGAGCCCTATTCCCTATATAGTGGTACTACTATAGACCAGAGCCCTATTCCCTATATAGTGGTACTACAATAGACCAGAGCCCTATTCCCTATATAGTGGTACTACTATCGACCAGAGCCCTACTCCCTATATAGTGGTACTACTATAGACCAGGGCCCTATTCCCTATATAGTGGTACTACTATAGACCAGAGCCCTATTCCCTATATAGTGGTACTGCTATAGACCAGAGCCCTATTCCCTATATAGTACACTACTATAGACCAGAGCCCTATTCCCTATATAGTGGTACTACTATAGACCAGAGCCCTATTCCCTATATAGTGGTACTACTATAGACCAGAGCCCTATTCCCTATATAGTGGTACTACTATATACCAGAGCCCTATTCCCTATATAGTGGTACTACTATAGACCAGAGCCCTATTCCCTATATAGTGGTACTACTTTAGACCAGAGCCCTATTCCCTATATAGTGGTACTACTATAGACCAGAGCCCTATTCCCTATATAGTGGTACTACTATAGACCAGAGCCTTATTCCCTATATAGTGGTACTACTTTAGACCAGAGCCTTATTCCCTATATAGTGCACTACTTTTGTCCGGGGCCCTATTCCCTATATAGTGCACTACTATAGACCAGAGCCCTATTCCCTATATAGTGGTACTACTATAGACCAGAGCCCTATTCCCTATATAGTGGTACTACTATAGACCAGAGCCTTATTCCCTATATAGTGGTACTACTTTAGACCAGAGCCTTATTCCCTATATAGTGCACTACTTTTGTCCGGGGCCCTATTCCCTATATAGTGCACTACTATAGACCAGAGCCCTATTCCCTATATAGTGGTACTACTATAGACCAGAGCCCTATTCCCTATATAGTGGTACTACTATAGACCAGAGCCCTATTCCCTATATAGTGGTACTACTATAGACCAGAGCCCTATTCCCTATATAGTGGTACTACTATAGACCAGAGCCCTATTCCCTATATAGTGGTACTACTATAGACCAGAGCCCTACTCCCTATATAGTGGTACTACTATAGACCAGGGCCCTATATCCTATATAGTGGTACTACTATATACCAGAGCCCTATTCCCTATATAGTGGTACTACTATAGACCAGAGCCCTATTCCCTATATAGTGGTACTACTTTAGACCAGAGCCCTATTCCCTATATAGTGGTACTACTATAGACCAGAGCCCTATTCCCTATATAGTGGTACTACTATAGACCAGAGCCTTATTCCCTATATAGTGGTACTACTTTAGACCAGAGCCTTATTCCCTATATAGTGCACTACTTTTGTCCGGGGCCCTATTCCCTATATAGTGCACTACTATAGACCAGAGCCCTATTCCCTATATAGTGGCACTACTATAGACCAGAGCCCTATTCCCTATATAGTGGTACTACTATAGACCAGAGCCCTATTCCCTATATAGTGGTACTACTATAGACCAGAGCCCTATTCCCTATATAGTGGTACTACTATAGACCAGAGCCCTATTCCCTATATAGTGGTACTACTATAGACCAGAGCCCTATTCCCTATATAGTGGTACTACTATAGACCAGAGCCCTATTCCCTATATAGTGGTACTACTATAGACCAGAGCCCTATTCCCTATATAGTGGTACTACTATAGACCAGAGCCCTATTCCCTATATAGTGGTACTACTATAGACCAGAGCCCTATTCCCTATATAGTGGTACTACTATAGACCAGAGCCCTATTCCCTATATAGTGGTACTACAATAGACCAGAGCCCTATTCCCTATATAGTGGTACTACTATCGACCAGAGCCCTACTCCCTATATAGTGGTACTACTATAGACCAGGGCCCTATTCCCTATATAGTGGTACTACTATAGACCAGAGCCCTATTCCCTATATAGTGGTACTGCTATAGACCAAAGCCCTATTCCCTATATAGTACACTACTATAGACCAGAGCCCTATTCCCTATATAGTGGTACTACTATAGACCAGAGCCCTATTCCCTATATAGTGGTACTACTATAGACCAGAGCCCTATTCCCTATATAGTGGTACTACTATAGACCAGAGCCCTATTCCCTATATAGTGGTACTACTATAGACCAGAGCCCTATTCCCTATATAGTGGTACTACTATAGACCAGAGCCCTATTCCCTATATAGTGGTACTACTATAGACCAGAGCCCTATTCCCTATATAGTGGTACTACTATAGACCAGAGACCTATTCCCTATATAGTGGTACTACTATAGACCAGAGCCCTACTCCCTATATAGTGCACTACTATAGACCAGAGCCCTATTCCCTATATAGTGGTACTACTATAGACCAGAGCCCTATTCCCTATATAGTGGTACTACTATAGACCAGAGCCCTATTCCCTATATAGTGGTACTACTATAGACCAGAGCCCTATTCCCTATATAGTGGTACTACTATAGACCAGAGCCCTATTCCCTATATAGTGGTACTACTATAGACCAGAGCCCTATTCCCTATATAGTGGTACTACTATAGACCAGAGCCCTATTCCCTATATAGTGGTACTACTATAGACCAGAGCCCTATTCCCTATATAGTGGTACTACTATAGACCAGAGCCCTATTCCCTATATAGTGGTACTACTATAGACCAGAGCCCTATTCCCTATATAGTGGTACTACAATAGACCAGAGCCCTATTCCCTATATAGTGGTACTACTATCGACCAGAGCCCTACTCCCTATATAGTGGTACTACTATAGACCAGGGCCCTATTCCCTATATAGTGGTACTACTATAGACCAGAGCCCTATTCCCTATATAGTGGTACTACTATAGACCAGAGCCCTATTCCCTATATAGTGGTACTACTATAGACCAGAGCCCTATTCCCTATATAGTGGTACTACTATAGACCAGAGCCCTATTCCCTATATAGTGGTACTACTATAGACCAGAGCCCTATTCCCTATATAGTGGTACTACTATAGACCAGAGCCCTATTCCCTATATAGTGGTACTACTATAGACCAGAGACCTATTCCCTATATAGTGGTACTACTATAGACCAGAGCCCTACTCCCTATATAGTGGTACTACTATAGACCAGAGCCCTATTCCCTATATAGTGGCACTACTATAGACCAGACCCCTATTCCCTATATAGTGGTACTACTATAGACCAGAGCCCTATTCCCTATATAGTGGTACTACTATAGACCAGAGCCCTATTCCCTATATAGTGGTACTACTATAGACCAGACCCCTATTCCCTATATAGTGGTACTACTATAGACCAGAGCCCTATTCCCTATATAGTGGTACTACTATAGACCAGAGCCCTATTCCCTATATAGTGGTACTACTATAGACCAGACCCCTATTCCCTATATAGTGGCACTACTATAGACCAGACCCCTATTCCCTATATAGTGGTACTACTATAGACCAGAGCCCTATTCCCTATATAGTGGTACTACTATAGACCAGAGCCCTATTCCCTATATAGTGGTACTACTATAGACCAGACCCCTATTCCCTATATAGTGGTACTACTATAGACCAGAGCCCTATTCCCTATATAGTGGTACTATTATAGACCAGAGCCCTATTCCCTATATAGTGGCACTACTATAGACCAGACCCCTATTCCCTATATAGTGGTACTACTATAGACCAGAGCCCTATTCCCTATATAGTGGTACTACTATAGACCAGAGCCCTATTCCCTATATAGTGGTACTACTATAGACCAGAGCCCTATTCCCTATATAGTGGTACTACTATAGACCAGAGCCCTATTCCCTATATAGTGGTACTACTATAGACCAGAGCCCTATTCCCTATATAGTGGTACTACTATAGACCAGAGCCCTATTCCCTATATAGTGGTACTACTATAGACCAGAGCCCTATTCCCTATATAGTGCACAACTTTAGATCAGGACCATATTCCCTATATAGTGGTACTACTATAGACCAGAGCCCTATTCCCTATATAAAATGCACTACTTTAGTACGGGGCCCTATTCCCTATATAGAGCACTAATATAGACCAGAGCCCTATTCCCTATATATAGTGCACTACTTTAGTACGGGGCGTGTATATAGGGAACAGGGTGCCTTTTGAGACTCAGAGAGGTAGTGTTTCATGGGAAGTTCAAATCAGATGAGCTGATAAAAGACCATGACAACAGCACCAGCTGGGTAGAACAGATCAGAACCAAGTCATCATATTAAACTGAGATCAGGACCATGGTCCCAGTAGGACGGATCAGAACCAAGTCATCATATTAAACTGAGATCAGGACCATGGTCCCAGTAGAATGGATCAGAACCAAGTCATCATATTAAACTGAGATCAGGACCATGGTCCCAGTAGAACGGATCAGAACCAAGTCATCATTTTAAACTGAGATCAGGACCATGGTCCCAGTAGAACGGATCAGAACCAAGTCATCATATTAAACTGAGATCAGGACCATGGTCCCAGTAGGACTGATCAGAACCAAGTCATCATATTAAACTGAGATCAGGACCATGGTCCCAGTAGAACGGATCAGAACCAAGTCATCATATTGAACTGAGATCAGGACCATGGTCCCAGTAGAACGGATCAGAACCAAGTCATCATATTAAACTGAGATCAGGACCATGGTCCCAGTAGGACGGATCAGAACCAAGTCATCATATTAAACTGAGATCAGGACCATGGTCCCAGTAGAACGGATCAGAACCAAGTCATCATATTAAACTGAGATCAGGACCATGGTCCCAGTAGAACGGATCAGAACCAAGTCATCATATTAAACTGAGATCAGGACCATGGTCCCAGTAGGACGGATCAGAACCAAGTCATCATTTTAAACTGTGTGTAACCAGCAGGTTGTGTGTGTGTGTGTGTGCTTGTGTGTGTGTGCTTGTGTGTGTGTATATGCCCCTAGCTGCCCCGATGCCCTTAGCTGCCCCGATGCCCTAGCTGCCCCGATGCCCCTAGCTGCCCCGATGCCCCTAGCTGCCCCTAGCTGCCCCGATGCCCATAGCTGCCCCGATGCCCCTAGCTGCCCCGATGCCCCTAGCTGCCCCGATACCCCTAGCTGCCCCGATGCTTCTAGCTGCCCCGATGCCCCTAGCTACCCCTAGCTGCCCGATGCCCCAAGCTACCCCGATGCCCCTAGCTGCCCCGATGCCCCTAGCTGCCCGATGCCCCTAGCTGCCCCGATGCCCCTAGCTGCCCCGATGCCCCTAGCAGCCCCGATGCCCCTAGCTGCCCTTAGCTGCCCTATGCCGCTTGCTGCCCCGATGCCCCTAGCTGCCCTTAGCTGCCCGATGCCATGACATAATACAGCACCCCTCTGTCAATCAGAACCTCGTCCAATCACACAGCACTTTGAGAGGACCGTCCACCCCCCTCTGTCAATCAGAACCTCGTCCAATCACACAGCATTTTGAGAGAACCATCCACCCCTCTGTCAATCAGAACCTACAGCTCCTCCAAACACAATGAATCCAACAGCGGCCTCCAATACCATATAAATCTCTGCTGTTTTTTATGTCAGACGAGATGAAAGCAAAATGTTTCTTGGCAGAGTGATCCATAAACGTGAAACAGAGGAATGGGGAGACAAGACAGGGGAGAAAGAGGAGAGAGAGAGAGAGATAGAGAGGGAGAGAGAGAGAGAGAGAGAGAGAGAGAGAGGGAGCGAGAGAGAGAGAGAGAGAGAGAGAGAGAGAGACAGAGAGAGAGAGAGAGAGGTGCCAGAACACAAGCGTGTTCCGGCAGGATAGGCAGATTGTATTCTAGCGTGGGAACAACTACTTCCAAAAGAGAACATGGGAAAAATATGCTCTCGTTTATCTTGATGCTCCGAGTGAGAGTGAAAATACGAACTCAATTACACCCCTGGAACGTGCCGTGTTTGTCCACCACCTCAAGCTTTGTTTCCCTCAGCTTGCTACGGGACAGAGCATGAGCTTACACAGCTACACGGCTAGCTACAGCTCCGTACTGTAATTACTCTCCCTGCTCAAAGAGAGAGAGGGAGGCTAAGGTTTCTTTACTTTGGACGGGGAGTCCCTGTCTCCCCTCCCTCACTCCGTCCCTCTTCCCTCACTCTGTCCCTCTTCCCTCACTCCGTCCCTCTTCCCTCACTCCATCCCTCTTTCCTCCCTCACTCCGTCCCTCTTCCATCACTCCGTCCCTCTTTCCTCACTCCGTCCCTCTTTCCTCACTCCATCCCTCTTTCCTCCCTCACTCCGTCCCTCTTTCCTCCCTCCGTCCCTCTTTCCTCACTCCGTCCCTCTTTCCTCACTCCATCCCTCTTTCCTCCCTCACTCCGTCCCTCTTTCCTCCCTCACTCCATCCCTCTTTCCTCCCTCACTCCATCCCTCTTTCCTCCCTCACTCCGTCCCTCTTTTCTCCCTCACTCCGTCCCTCTTTCCTCCCTCACTCCGTCCCTCTTTCCTCCCTCACTCCGTCCCTCTTTTCTCCCTCACTCCGTCCCTCTTTCCTCCCTCACTCCGTCCCTCTTTCCTCCCTCACTCCGTCCCTCTTTCCTCAGTCAGTCCCTCTCTTTCCTCCCTCACTCCATCCCTCTTTCCTCCCTCACTCCATCCCTCTTTCCTCCCTCACTCCATCCCTCTTTCCTCCCTCACTCCGTCCCTCTTTCCTCCCTCACTCCGTCCCTCTTTCCTCAGTCAGTCCCTCTCTTTCCTCCCTCACTCTGTCCCTCTTTCCTCCCTCACTCCATCCCTCTTTCCTCCCTCACTCCATCCCTCTTTCCTCCCTCACTCCGTCCCTCTTTCCTCAGTCAGTCCCTCTCTTTCCTCCCTCACTCTGTCCCTCTTTCCTCACTCACTCCATCCCTCTTTCCTCAGTCAGTCCCTCTCTTTCCTCCCTCACTCCGTCCCTCTTTCCTCAGTCAGTCCCTCTCTTTCATCCCTCACTCCATCCCTCTTTCCTTCCTCACTCCGTCCCTCTCTTTCATCCCTCACTCCATTCCTCTTTCCTCCCTCACTCCGTCCCTCTTTCCTCCCTCACTCCATCCCTCTTTCCTCCCTCACTCCATCCCTCTTTCCTCCCTCACTCCGTCACTCTTTCCTCAGTCAGTCCCTCTCTTTCCTCCCTCACTCTGTCCCTCTTTCCTCCGTCAGTCCCTCTCTTTCATCCCTCACTCCGTCCCTCTTTCCTCAGTCAGTCCCTCTCTTTCCTCCCTCACTCCATCCCTCTTTCCTCCCTCACTCCGTCCCTCTTTCCTCAGTCAGTCCCTCTCTTTCCTCCCTCACTCCATCCCTCTTTCCTCCCTCACTCCATCACCTCTTTCCTCCCTCACTCCGTCCCTCTTTCCTCAGTCAGTCCCTCTCTTTCCTCCCTCACTCTGTCCCTCTTTCCTCACTCCGTCCCTCTTTCCTCAGTCAGTCCCTCTCTTTCCTCCCTCACTCCATCCCTCTTTCCTCCCTCACTCTGTCCCTCTTTCCTCACTCCGTCCCTCTTTCCTCCCTCACTCCATCCCTCTTTCCTCCCTCACTCTGTCCCTCTTTCCTCACTCAGTCCCTCTTTCCTCAGTCAGTCCCTCTCTTTCCTCCCTCACTCCATCCCTCTTTCCTCCCTCACTCCGTCCCTCTTTCCTCAGTCAGTCAGAGGCTCACTGCTCATCCGTTGTAATTGATGTCATTAGTTTGAGTGGGATGGTGCCGCTGGTCTCAGAGCAACGCTGGCCCTTAGTCTACCTCCAACAAGGCAACCTAATCCCTACTTAGTGCACTACTTTAGACCAGAGTTCTATGCAGCTAACCTCCAGTGGGCTCTGGTCCAAAGTAGTGTACTAAACAGGGAATATGGTGCCATTTGGGATGCATTTCTACTAATATCCGATGTCACTCCTGTTGTAGTGTTCTGTTGTGTAGACAGACCTGGTGTCACTCCTGTTGTAGTGTTCTGTTGTGTAGACAGACCCGGTGTCTCTCCTGATGTAGTTCTGCTGTGTAGAAAGACCTGGTGTCTCTCCTGATGTAGTTCTGCTGTGTAGATAGACCTGGTGTCTCTCCTGATGTAGTTCTGCTGTGTAGACAGACATGGTGTCACTCCTGTTGTAGTGTTCTGTTGTGTAGACAGACCTGGTGTCTCTCCTGATGTAGTGTTCTGTTGTGTAGACATACCTGGTGTCACTCCTGTTGTAGTTCTGCTGTGTAGACAGACCTGGTGTCACTCCTGATGTAGTTATGTTGTGTAGAAAGACCTGGTGTCTCTCCTGATGTAGTTCTGCTGTGTAGATAGACCTGGTGTCTCTCCTGATGTAGTTCTGCTGTGTAGACAGACCTGGTGTCACTCCTGTTGTAGTGTTCTGTTGTGTAGACAGACCTGGTGTCTCTCCTGATGTAGTGTTCTGTTGTGTAGACATACCTGGTGTCACTCCTGTTGTAGTTCTGCTGTGTAGACAGACCTGGTGTCACTCCTGATGTAGTGTTCTGTTGTGGAGTCAGACCTGGTGTCACTCCTGATGTGGTTCTGCTGTGTAGACAGACCTGGTGTCACTCCTGATGTAGTGTTCTGTTGTGGAGTCAGACCTGGTGTCACTCCTGATGTGGTTCTGCTGTGTAGACAGACCTGGTGTCACTCCTGATGTAGTTCTGCTGTGTAGACTGACCTGGTGTCACTCCTGATGTAGTTATGTTGTGTAGACAGACCTGGTGTCACTCCTGATGTAGTTCTGTTGTGTAGACAGACCTGGTGTCACTCCTGATGTAGTTATGTTGTGTAGACAGACCTGGTGTCTCTCCTGTTGTAGTGTTCTGCTGTGTAGACAGACCTGGTGTCTCTCCTGATGTAGTTCTGTTGTGTAGACAGACCTGGTGTCACTCCTGATGTAGTTCTGCTGTGTAGACAGACCTGGTGTCACTCCTGATGTAGTTCTGCGGTGTAGACAGACCTGGTGTCACTCCTGATGTAGTTCTGCTGTATGGTCAGACCTGGTGTCACTCCTGATGTAGTGTTCTGTTGTGTAGACAGACATGGTGCCACTCCTTATGTGGTGTTCTGTTGTGTAGACAGACCTGGTGTCTCTCCTGATGTAGTTCTGCTGTGTAGACAGACCTGGTGTCACTCCTGATGTGGTGTTCTGCTGTGTAGACAGACCTGGTGTCACTCCTGATGTAGGTCTGTTGTGTAGACAAACCTGGTGTCACTCCTGATGTGGTGTTCTGTTGTGTAGACAGACCTGGTGTCACTTCTGATGTGGTGTTCTGTTGTGTAGACAGACCTGGTGTCACTCCTGTTGTAGTTCTGCGGTGTGGACAGACCTGGTGTCACTCCTGATGTGGTGTTCTGTTGTGTAGACAGACCTGGTGTCACTCCTGATGTAGGTCTGTTGTGTAGACAGACCTGGTGTCACTCCTGATGTGGTGTTCTGTTGTGTAGACAGACCTGGTGTCACTCCTGATGTGGTGTTCTGTTGTGTAGACAGACCTGGTGTCACTCCTGATGTAGTTCTGTTGTGTAGACAGGCACCGACGGACCAGACAGCCATCGCGCCCAACCTGAGGCAGCCGCCGGGGATTTGATTGGCCTGGGTCGATTACCACAGCTTTATCTTGGCACCAGGGCTGCATACTTGTAGGTTAGCTGCTACTCCCCCCAGCACTGGGTATAGCTTGCTGTTTAAAACCCTTGAGATGCCATCTCTCATTATAGGGCTTATGTAACATAAGAGTTATTCTAAGCCAGGCCCAGCGGTTTGGTCTGAAATACAGAGTACGCAAATCTAGACCTCCCTGCTTAAACACACATGGGAGTAGAGAATAACTTCATATTCCGTTTATCACCTCCACAAAACTGTTAAGATAAATAATGGACGATTACAGTCAAATACAGTCTCATCATGGGGTTAGTACTGGTGGGTGTATCTATATTACAGTAAAATACAGTCCCCATCATGGGGTTAGTACTGGTGGGTGTATCTATATTACAGTAAAATACAGTCCCCATCATGGGGTTAGTACTGGTGGGTGTATCTATATTACAGTAAAATACAGTCCCCATCATGGGGTTAGTACTGGTGGGTGTTATATTACAGTAAAATACAGTCCCATCATGGGGTTAGTACTGGTGGGTGTATCTATATTACAGTAAAATACAGTCCCCATCATGGGGTTAGTACTGGTGGGTGTTATATTACAGTAAAATACAGTCCCCATCATGGGGTTAGTACTGGTGGGTGTTTCTATATTACAGTAAAATACAGTCCCATTATGGGGTTAGTACTGGTGGGTGTTATATTACAGTAAAATACAGTCTCATCATGGGGTTAGTTCTGGTGGGTGTTATATTACAGTAAAATACAGTCCCATCATGGGGTTAGTACTGGTGGGTGTTATATTACAGTAAAATATGGTCCCATCATGGGGTTAGTTCTGGTGGGTGTATCTATATTACAGTTAAATACAGTCCCATCATGGGGTCAGTACTGGTGGGTGTTATATTACAGTACAATACAGTCCCATCATGGGGTTAGTTCTGGTGGGTGTTATATTACAGTAAAATATGGTCCCATCATGGGGTTAGTTCTGGTGGGTGTTATATTACAGTAAAATATGGTCCCATCATGGGGTTAGTTCTGGTGGGTGTATCTATATTACAATAAAATACAGTCCCATCATGGGGTTAGTTCTGGTGGGTGTATCTATATTACAGTAAAATACAGTCCCATCATGTGGTTAGTTCTGGTGGGTGTTATATTACAGTAAAATACAGTCCCATCATGTGGTTAGTTCTGGTGGGTGTTATATTACAGTAAAATATGGTCCCATCATGGGGTTAGTTCTGGTGGGTGTATCTATATTACAGTAAAATACAGTCCCATCATGGGGTTAGTTCTGGTGGGTGTATCTATATTACAGTAAAATACAGTCCCATCATGTGGTTAGTTCTGGTGGGTGTTATATTACAGTAAAATATGGTCCCATCATGGGGTTAGTTCTGGTGGGTGTTATATTACAGTAAAATATGGTCCCATCATGGGGTTAGTTCTGGTGGGTGTTATATTACAGTAAAATATGGTCCCATCATGGGGTTAGTTCTGGTGGGTGTATCTATACTACAGTAAAATACAGTCCCATCATGGGGTTAGTTCTGGTGGGTGTATCTATATTACAGTAAAATACAGTCCCATCATGTGGTTAGTTCTGGTGGGTGTTATATTACAGTAAAATACAGTCCCATCATGGGGTTAGTTCTGGTGGGTGTTATATTACAGTAAAATATGGTCCCATCATGGGGTTAGTTCTGGTGGGTGTTATATTACAGTAAAATACAGTCCCATCATGGGGTTAGTTCTGGTGGGTGTTATATTACAGTAAAATATGGTCCCATCATGGGGTTAGTTCTGGTGGGTGTTATATTACAGTAAAATACAGTCCCATCGTGGGGTTAGTTCTGGTGGGTGTTATATTACAGTAAAATACAGTCCCATCATGGGGTTAGTTCTGGTGGGTGTTATATTACAGTAAAATATGGTCCCATCATGGGGTTAGTTCTGGTGGGTGTTATATTACAGTAAAATACAGTCCCATCATGGGGTTAGTTCTGGTGGGTGTTATATTACAGTAAAATATGGTCCCATCATGGGGTTAGTTTTGGTGGGTGTTATATTACAGTAAAATACAGTCCCATCATGGGGTTAGTTCTGGTGGGTGTTATATTACAGTAAAATATGGTCCCATCATGGGGTTAGTTCTGGTGGGTGTTATATTACAGTAAAATACAGTCCCATCATGGGGTTAGTTCTGGTGGGTGTTATATTACAGTAAAATACAGTCCCATCATGGGGTTAGTTCTGGTGGGTGTTATATTACAGTAAAATATGGTCCCATCATGGGGTTAGTTCTGGTGGGTGTTATATTACAGTAAAATACAGTCCCATCATGGGGTTAGTTCTGGTGGGTGTTATATTACAGTAAAATATGGTCCCATCATGGGGTTAGTTCTGGTGGGTGTTATATTACAGTAAAATATGGTCCCATCATGGGGTTAGTTCTGGTGTTCTGGTGAGTGTTTTTAGTTTTTTCATGTAATCTTTATTAAACAGATTCATATTTACTGTGACGGCCTACTCCGGCCAGACGACGCTTGGGCCATTTGTGCTCCGCCCAATGGGACTCCCAATCACGGCCGGGTTGTGATACAGCCTGGAATCGAACCAGGGTGTCTGTAGTGACGCCTCTTGCACTGAGATGCGATGCCAATAGACCGCTGCGCCACAGTCATTTAGGAGTTAGCTGTTGTGAACATGCCCTATTGATCAGGTGATCAATAGATTACATTAGTTTCCTTTTTAAACACAGGATACCTGTCAAACAGCACGTGTGGTTGGGTCTACTAGAGAATTCATCAGTCACAAGCTTATTGTGTTTCCTCCTTCACATGCACACACACACACACACACACACACACACACACACACACACACACACACACACATGAACACACACACACACACAGACATGAACATACACACACACACACACACACACACACACACAAACATGAACACACACACACACACAAACACACTGAAATGCAACCAGAAACCAGGAACACACTTTCCCAACAAATAACTGCCAACTGTTGCAGACTGTTGTTGCTATGACGTAGCTAGGTACATAGTGAATTCACGGTAATACTACTGTAACTGCCCTCGGTACAGACTCAGACTGTTGTTGCTATGACGTAGCTAGGTACATAGTGAATTTACGGTAATACTACTGTAACTGCCCTCGATACAGAATCAGACTGTTGTTGCTATGACGTAGCTAGGTACGTAGTGAATTTACGGTAATACTACTGTAACTGCCCTCGATACAGACTCAGACTGTTGTTGCTATGACGTAGCTAGGTACATAGTGAATTTACGGTAATACTACTGTAACTGCCCTCGACACAGACTCAGACTGTTGTTGCTATGACGTAGCTAGGTACGTAGTGAATTTACGGTAATACTACTGTAACTGCCCTCGGTACAGACTCAGACTGTTGTTGCTATGACGTAGCTAGGTACGTAGTGAATTTACGGTAATACTACTGTAACTGCCGTCGGTACAGACTCAGACTGTTGTTGCTATGACGTAGCTAGGTACGTAGTGAATTTACGGTAATACTACTGTAACTGCCCTCGATACAGACTCAGACTGTTGTTGCTATGACGTAGCTAGGTACGTAGTGAATTTACGGTAATACTACTGTAACTGCCCTCGATACAGACTCAGACTGTTGTTGCTATGACGTAGCTAGGTACGTAGTGAATTTACGGTAATACTACTGTAACTGCCCTCGATACAGACTCAGACTGTTGTTGCTATGACGTAGCTAGGTACGTAGTGAATTTACGGTAATACTACTGTAACTGCCCTCGATACATATCAACGAGTCATTCCTCCGTTTCTATCCGAGCCTAGTTGTTTTTTTGTTTTTGTTTGTTTTTACACAGTCTCAGAGATTCGTACAGTAACAGTTTGAGAGGACTGTAGGGCCCTTTACCACAACACCATCCAACCCCTTCATACAGTACGCAACGACCATACCAAAGACTGAAGCTATACGGAAACAGAGGAGGAACAGGGAGCCAGGGCGTTGTATCTCAATGCCACCCTATTCCCTAATATAGTGCACTATTTATGACCAGAGATGCCCTATGGGGTTTAGTGTACTATATCAAACGTAGTGCACTACATCGGCGGGAGAGTGCCATTTGGGACTCAGCCTGCAGGGGAGGCTGAGGAAGGGAAGGGAGAAGCTGAGAGCACAGAGGCAGATGGAGGGAGAGATATGGTGTCAGGTGTGGGGCTCGGTGTTACGCTCTCGTTATTTAACCTGCGGTGAATCAGGCAGGTCACAACACATACACTTCGGAGTTTGACGTTTGTCCCGGGTCCTCTTGGACGTCGGGAGATGCCTTCAATACCGTCCACTAGGGAGTAGTGGTGTGTGGGTAATATCACTGGGGAAGCCAAGCGTGGGTAATATCACTAGGGAAGCCAAGCGTGGGTAATATCACTGGGGAAGCCAAGTGTGGGTAATATCACTGAGGAAGCCAAGCGTGGGTAATATCACTGGGGAAGCCAAGTGTGGGTAATATCACTGAGGAAGCCAAGTGTGGGTAATATCACTGAGGAAGCCAAGTGTGGGTAATATCACTGAGGAAGCCAAGCGTGGGTAATATCACTGGGGAAGCCAAGTGTGGGTAATATCACTGGGGAAGCCAAGCGTGGGTAATATCACTGAGGAAGCCAAGCGTGGGTAATATCACTGGGGAAGCCAAGTGTGGGTAATATCACTGGGGAAGCCAAGTGTGGGTAATATCACTGAGGAAGCCAAGCGTGGGTAATATCACTGGGGAAGCCAAGTGTGGGTAATATCACTGGGGAAGCCAAGTGTGGGTAATATCACTGGGGAAGCCAAGTGTGGGTAATATCACTGGGGAAGCCAAGTGTGGGTAATATCACTGGGGAAGCCAAGTGTGGGTAATATCACTGGGGAAGCCAAGTGTGGGTAATATCACTGGGGAAGCCAAGCGTGGGTAATAGCACTGGGGAAGCCAAGCGTGGGTAATATCACTGAGGAAGCCAAGTGTGGGTAATATCACTAGGGAAGCCAAGTGTGGGTAATATCACTGAGGAAGCCAAGCGTGGGTAATATCACTGGGGAAGCCAAGCGTGGGTAATATCACTGGGGAAGCCAAGCGTGGGTTATATCACTGGGGAAGCCAAGCATGGGTAATAGCACTGGGGAAGCCAAGTGTGGGTAATATCACTGGGGAAGCCAAGCGTGGGTAATATCACTGAGGAAGCCAAGTGTGGGTAATATCACTGAGGAAGCCAAGTGTGGGTAATATCACTGAGGAAGCCAAGCGTGGGTAATATCACTGAGGAAGCCAAGTGTGGGTAATATCACTGAGGAAGCCAAGTGTGGGTAATATCACTGAGGAAGCCAAGCGTGGGTAATATCACTGAGGAAGCCAAGCGTGGGTAATATCACTGAGGAAGCCAAGCATGGGTAATATCACTGGGGAAGCCAAGCGTGGGTAATATCACTGGGGAAGCCAAGCATGGGTAATATCACTAGGGAAGCCAAGCGTGGGTAATATCACTGAGGAAGCCAAGTGTGGGTAATATCACTGAGGAAGCCAAGTGTGGGTAATATCACTGAGGAAGCCAAGCGTGGGTAATATCACTGAGGAAGCCAAGCGTGGGTAATATCACTGAGGAAGCCAAGCATGGGTAATATCACTGGGGAAGCCAAGCATGGGTAATATCACTAGGGAAGCCAAGCGTGGGTAATATCACTAGGGAAGCCAAGCGTGGGTAATATCACTGAGGAAGCCAAGCGTGGGTAATATCACTGAGGAAGCCAAGCGTGGGTAATATCACTGAGGAAGCCAAGCATGGGTAATATCACTGGGGAAGCCAAGCATGGGTAATATCACTAGGGAAGCCAAGCGTGGGTAATATCACTGGGGAAGCCAAGCATGGGTAATATCACTAGGGAAGCCAAGCGTGGGTAATATCACTGAGGAAGCCAAGTGTGGGTAATATCACTGAGGAAGCCAAGTGTGGGTAATATCACTGAGGAAGCCAAGCGTGGGTAATATCACTGAGGAAGCCAAGCGTGGGTAATATCACTGAGGAAGCCAAGCATGGGTAATATCACTGGGGAAGCCAAGCATGGGTAATATCACTAGGGAAGCCAAGCGTGGGTAATATCACTAGGGAAGCCAAGCGTGGGTAATATCACTGAGGAAGCCAAGCGTGGGTAATATCACTGAGGAAGCCAAGTGTGGGTAATATCACTGAGGAAGCCAAGCGTGGGTAATATCACTGAGGAAGCCAAGCATGGGTAATATCACTAGGGAAGCCAAGCATGGGTAATATCACTAGGGAAGCCAAGTGTGGGTAATATTACTGAGGAAGCCAAGCGTGGGTAATATCACTGAGGAAGCCAAGCCAGTTAAAAAGCCATTTTACAACCTGTGTTGTGATAATTGCGTTGTTTGCTCTATAACCCATGAGTTCGTACACCACAGTGACAATAAGGCCCGTGACAACAACAAGACAACAGTCACACAGGGGAGGAATAAAATCAACTACAAGTACGTCTGTTTCATCACAAAACCGGAGAACCACGTCTGTCTGGTGCGTATGAACCACAAGTCCACAATTAAACCAAACACTGCAGGTAGCAAACAGTTACGTGACCTGCAGCACGGTCAGGGAAGTTACCGTTTCCCACAGTTCACTGAAGTGGTGATTTAGAACCGCAGCGTGACAACACGGCAACACAAAGACAACAGGAGCTCCTGCCTCTGCTTGTCCAGCACCATTTACACTTCAACATTTAAACATCATCAAATCAACAAGGTCATATATGTTTAGTTTAATACACTGAAAACAAACGTGAAGAGACCAAACATTATGGAGTCCAATCAATGTTGAGAACTATCATGTGGCTGTCAATGGTACTGATCTCTGTCTGTGTGTGTGTGTGTGTGTGTGTGTGTGTGTGTGTGCCCGCGTGCGTACGTGCGTGCGTGCGTGCGCGCGCGCGTGCGTTTGTGTGTATGTGTGTGTGTGTGTGTGTGTGTGCTAGTAGACTAGTTGACCACCAATGCTATCCTCCTCTCTTTCATGTTGACCCAACGGTCTATGACTCTGTCAAGTACACTATTAGCTTTTGTTGTCATGGGCTATCTAGCTAAAACGCTCGCTGGCCTAAATTCCTGGCGTGGGCAACAATGACCCAGGTAAGTTAGCTAGCCAGTTAGCGTGAATGAAAAAACACAGATACATGGGCTAAACATACGGAGACAGAGGGCTGCTGGGAAATTACGGAAAATTCTGAAAACACAGAGACACGAAAGATACATTATTTTATCATTTGTATTTTTTATATTGGTCAAATAATTGGGGAAACCCGGCTTCCCTTGGCCTCCATGATTACACGCTACTACCACTAGAGGCAGCATGATCACCTGTTACCATCCAATAGGCTACTACCACTAGAGGCAGCATGATCACCTGTTACCATCCAATAGGCTACTACCACTAGAGGCAGCATGATCACCTGTTACCATCCAATAGGCTACTACCACTAGAGGCAGCATGATCACCTGTTACCATCCAATAGGCTACTACCACTAGAGGCAGCATGATCACCTGTTACCATCCAATAGGCTACTACCACTAGAGGCAGCATGATCACCTGTTACCATCCAATAGGCTACTACCACTAGAGGCAGCATGATCACCTGTTACCATCCAATAGGCTACTACCACTAGAGGCAGCATGATCACCTGTTACCATCCAATAGGCTGACATCTTGTTAGACTGTTGTGGTTGGGGACAACATGGACACCTGTTACCATCCAATAGGCTGGCAGCTTGTTAGACTACCATCCAATAGGCTGGCAGCTTGTTAGACGACCATCCAATAGGCTGGCAGCTTGTTAGACTGTTGTGGTTGGGGATAGATAGAGGGAATGAGGAATAGAGGAACGTCTTGAACTGCTCTTTGACTCAGAGGATCATGGGTTCAATCCCACTGCTAGGCACTTGTTTGAGTTTCAACCTAATTCAAATCTGAACCATTACCTTAAGCGGTCAAAATGAACACCTACAGTGCCTTGCGAAAGTATTCGACCCGCTTGAACTTTGCGACCTTTTGCCACATTTCAGGCTTCAAACATAAAGATATAAAACTGTATTTTTTTGTGAAGAATCAACAACAAGTGGGACACAATCATGAAGTGGAACGACATTTATTGGATATTTCAAACTTTTTTAACAAATCAAAAACTGAAAAATTGGGCGTGCAAAATTATTGTACACTTAACCAAGTTTTTTCTCTTGAATCCCAAACCTTAACCAGACGGAATTAATGCATAAACGTTGAAATTCGAGATTTAACCGTTAAAACGTTGAATAGTGAAATGAGACGGTGATATCTTGTTGGGTGGATATGTCTGTGGTGTTAACAGACTCTGGTCACTCTGGGTTCTGCCTGTCGTGGCAGATAGGTAGGTGTGTGTGTGTGTGTGTGTGTGTGTGTGTGTGTGTGTGTGTGTGTGTGTGTGTGTGTGTGTGTGTTGCGGCTGCAGAGTGTCTACTGCAGGGCCGGCCACAGGAAGACTCTAAGCCCTGCGAGGGAATGAGATAAACATAACACACTTCCCTTTTCACAGCCTGTACACACCCACCCATACACACACACACAGGCATACACACACACAAGGCCTCCCCACAGTACCCTCCTCTCAACACACTCTTACATAAGCCTGACCTCAGAAGTACTCACACACACACACACACACACACACACACACAGAGAGACACACACACACACACGTAGAGTCACACACACACACACACACGTAGACACACACACACACACACACACACACACACACACACACACACACACACACACGTAGAGACATACACACACACATTCTCTCTCTCTCTCTCTCTCTCTCTCTCTCTCTCTCTCTCTCTCTCTCTGTGATTGTGTGGCTACCTGAGGTAAGGCGGTAATGCTGCTCATCGATTATGCATGTATGAAGTACACATTGACACGTTGTTTGTGTTTTAAGAGGAAACTAATTTTGAACATATTTCAATCTGAAGAAAAAAGGAAACAACATACTGCTCTTGACGAAGGCACCGACGAAGGCTCTGACGAAGGCTCTGATGAGCTCTGACGAAGGCACCAACGAAGGCTCTGATGAGCTCTGACGAAGGCTCTGATGAGCTCTGACAAAGGCTCTGATGAGCTCTGACGAAGGCTCTGATGAGCTCTGACGAAGGCTCTGACGAAGGCACCAACGAAGGCTCAGACGAAGGCTCTGATGAGCTCTGACGAAGGCTCTGATGAGCTCTGATGAAGGCTCTGACGAAGGTTCTGATGAGCTCTGACGAAGGCTCTGACAAAGGCACCGACGAAGGCTCCGACGAAGGCTCTGATGAGCTCTGAGGAAGGCTCTGACGAAGGCACTGGCGAAAGCTCAGACGAAGGCTCTGATGAGCTCTGACGAAGGCTCTGACGAAGGCTCTGACGAAGGCACCGAGCTCTGACGAAGGCTCTGACGAAGGTTCTGACGAAGGCTCTAACGAAGGCTCCGACGAAGGCTCCGACGAAGGCTCCGACGAAGGCCGTGAGGCCGATATGTAAGCATATTCAAGATAATATCAAGAGCAGTGTGCAGTTTCCTTTATCCTTCATCGTGTTCAACTGTTGCCATGTACCTGCAAAAAGATTGAACAAGTATCACTAACAGACCTTTATTCTCTGCTGATGTGGGGAGAAAACATCCACCACGGTCTACATAGAGATGTAGTGAGAGAGAATATCAGCCACGGTCTACCATAGAGATGTAGTGAGGGAGAATATCAGCCACGGTCTACCATAGAGATGTAGTGAGGGAGAATATCAGCCACGGTCTACCATAGAGATGTAGTGAGGGAGAATATCAGCCACGGTCTACCATAGAGATGTAGTGGGAGAGAATATCAGCCACGGTCTACCATAGAGATGTAGGGAGAGAGAATATCAGCCACAGTCTACCATAGAGATGTAGTGAGAGAGAATGTCAGCCACGGTCTACCATGGAGATGTAGTGAGAGAGAATATCAGCCACGGTCTACCATGGAGATGTAGTGAGAGAGAATATCAGCCACGGTCTACCATGGAGATGTAGTGAGAGAGAATATCAGCCACGGTCTACCATGGGGATGTAGTGAGAGAGAATATCAGCCACGGTCTACCATGGAGATGTAGAGAGAGAGAATATCAGCCACGGTCTACCATGGAGATGTAGTGAGAGAGAATATCAGCCACGGTCTACCATAGAGATGTAGGGAGAGAACATCAGCCACAGTCTACCATAGAGATGTAGGGAGAGAACATCAGCCACAGTCTACCATAGAGATGTAGGGAGAAAACATCAGCCACGGTCTACCATAGAGATGTAGGGAGAGAACATCAGCCACAGTCTACCATAGAGATGTAGGGAGAGAATATCAGCCACAGTCTACCATAGAGATGTAGGGAGAGAACATCAGCCACAGTCTACCATAGAGATGTAGGGAGAAAACATCAGCCACAGTCTACCATAGAGATATCAGCCACAGTCTACCATAGAGATGTAGGGAGAGAACATCAGCCACAGTCTACCATAGAGATGTAGGGAGAGAATATCAGCCACAGTCTACCATAGAGATGTAGGGAGAGAACATCAGCCACAGTCTACCATAGAGATGTAGGGAGAGAATACATCAGCCACGGTCTACCATAGAGATGTAGGGAGAGAACATCAGCCACAGTCTACCATAGAGATGTAGGGAGAAAACATCAGCCACAGTCTACCATAGAGATATCAGCCACAGTCTACCATAGAGATGTAGGGAGAGAACATCAGCCACAGTCTACCATAGAGATGTAGGGAGAAAACATCAGCCACGGTCTACCATAGAGATATCAGCCACAGTCTACCATAGAGATGTAGGGAGAGAACATCAGCCACAGTCTACCATAGAGATGTAGGGAGAGAAAACATCAGCCACGGTCTACCATAGAGATATCAGCCACAGTCTACCATAGAGATGTAGGGAGAGAACATCAGCCACAGTCTACCATAGAGATGTAGGGAGAGAACATAAGCCACAGTCTACCATAGAGATGTAGGGAGAGAATATCAGCCACAGTCTACCATAGAGATGTAGGGAGAGAACATCAGCCACAGTCTACCATAGAGATGTAGGGAGAAAACATCAGCCACAGTCTACCATAGAGATGTAGGGAGAGAACATCAGCCACAGTCTACCATAGAGATATCAGCCACAGTCTACCATAGAGATGTAGGGAGAGAACATCAGCCACAGTCTACCATAGAGATATCAGCCACAGTCTACCATCGAGATGTAAGGAGAGAACATCAGCCACAGTCTACCATAGAGATGTAGGGAGAGAACATCAGCCACAGTCTACCATAGAGATGTAGGGAGAGGACATCAGCCACGGTCTACCATAGAGATGTAGGGAGAAAACATCAGCCACAGTCTACCATAGAGATGTGGGGAGAGAACATCAGCCACAGTCTACCATAGAGATATCAGCCACAGTCTACCATAGAGATGTAGGGAGAGAATATCAGCCACGGTCTACCATAGAGATGTAGGGAGAAAACATCAGCCACAGTCTACCATAGAGATGTAGGGAGAGAACATCAAACACAGTCTACCATAGAGATGTAGGGAGAAAACATCAGCCACGGTCTACCATAGAGATATCAGCCACAGTCTACCATAGAGATGTAGGGAGAGAACATCAGCCACAGTCTACCATAGAGATGTAGGGAGAGAACATCAGCCACAGTCTACCATAGAGATATCAGCCACAGTCTACCATAGAGATGTAAGGAGAGAACATCAGCCACAGTCTACCATAGAGATGTAGGGAGAAAACATCAGCCACAGTCTACCATAGAGATGTAGCGAGAGAACATCAGCCACAGTCTACCATAGAGATGTAGGGAGAGAACATCAGCCACAGTCTACCATAGAGATGTAGGGAGAGAATATCAGCCACAGTCTACCATAGAGATATCAGCCACAGTCTACCATAGAGATGTAAGGAGAGAACATCAGCCACAGTCTACCATAGAGATGTAGGGAGAGAACATCAGCCACAGTCTACCATAGAGATGTAGGGAGAGAATATCAGCCACAGTCTACCATAGAGATATCAGCCACAGTCTACCATAGAGATGTAAGGAGAGAACATCAGCCACAGTCTACCATAGAGATGTAAGGAGAGCACATCAGCCACAGTCTACCATACAGATGTAGGGAGAGAACATCAGCCACAGTCTACCATAGAGATGTAGGGAGAAAACATCAGCCACGGTCTACCATAGAGATATCAGCCACAGTCTACCATAGAGATGTAGGGAGAGAACATCAGCCACAGTCTACCATAGAGATGTAGGGAGAGAAAACATCAGCCACGGTCTACCATAGAGATATCAGCCACAGTCTACCATAGAGATGTAGGGAGAGAACATCAGCCACAGTCTACCATAGAGATGTAGGGAGAGAACATAAGCCACAGTCTACCATAGAGATGTAGGGAGAGAATATCAGCCACAGTCTACCATAGAGATGTAGGGAGAGAACATCAGCCACAGTCTACCATAGAGATATCAGCCACAGTCTACCATAGAGATGTAGGGAGAGAACATCAGCCACAGTCTACCATAGAGATATCAGCCACAGTCTACCATAGAGATGTAAGGAGAGAACATCAGCCACAGTCTACCATAGAGATGTAGGGAGAAAACATCAGCCACAGTCTACCATAGAGATGTAGCGAGAGAACATCAGCCACAGTCTACCATAGAGATGTAGGGAGAGAACATCAGCCACAGTCTACCATAGAGATGTAGGGAGAGAATATCAGCCACAGTCTACCATAGAGATATCAGCCACAGTCTACCATAGAGATGTAAGGAGAGAACATCAGCCACAGTCTACCATAGAGATGTAGGGAGAGAACATCAGCCACAGTCTACCATAGAGATGTAGGGAGAGAATATCAGCCACAGTCTACCATAGAGATATCAGCCACAGTCTACCATAGAGATGTAAGGAGAGAACATCAGCCACAGTCTACCATAGAGATGTAAGGAGAGCACATCAGCCACAGTCTACCATACAGATGTAGGGAGAGAACATCAGCCACAGTCTACCATAGAGATGTAGGGAGAAAACATCAGCCACGGTCTACCATAGAGATATCAGCCACAGTCTACCATAGAGATGTAGGGAGAGAACATCAGCCACAGTCTACCATAGAGATGTAGGGAGAGAAAACATCAGCCACGGTCTACCATAGAGATATCAGCCACAGTCTACCATAGAGATGTAGGGAGAGAACATCAGCCACAGTCTACCATAGAGATGTAGGGAGAGAACATAAGCCACAGTCTACCATAGAGATGTAGGGAGAGAATATCAGCCACAGTCTACCATAGAGATGTAGGGAGAGAACATCAGCCACAGTCTACCATAGAGATATCAGCCACAGTCTACCATAGAGATGTAGGGAGAGAACATCAGCCACAGTCTACCATAGAGATATCAGCCACAGTCTACCATCGAGATGTAAGGAGAGAACATCAGCCACAGTCTACCATAGAGATGTAGGGAGAGAACATCAGCCACAGTCTACCATAGAGATGTAGGGAGAGGACATCAGCCACGGTCTACCATAGAGATGTAGGGAGAAAACATCAGCCACAGTCTACCATAGAGATGTGGGGAGAGAACATCAGCCACAGTCTACCATAGAGATATCAGCCACAGTCTACCATAGAGATGTAGGGAGAGAATATCAGCCACGGTCTACCATAGAGATGTAGGGAGAAAACATCAGCCACAGTCTACCATAGAGATGTAGGGAGAGAACATCAAACACAGTCTACCATAGAGATGTAGGGAGAAAACATCAGCCACGGTCTACCATAGAGATATCAGCCACAGTCTACCATAGAGATGTAGGGAGAGAACATCAGCCACAGTCTACCATAGAGATGTAGGGAGAGAACATCAGCCACAGTCTACCATAGAGATATCAGCCACAGTCTACCATAGAGATGTAAGGAGAGAACATCAGCCACAGTCTACCATAGAGATGTAGGGAGAAAACATCAGCCACAGTCTACCATAGAGATGTAGCGAGAGAACATCAGCCACAGTCTACCATAGAGATGTAGGGAGAGAACATCAGCCACAGTCTACCATAGAGATATAGGGAGAGAATATCAGCCACAGTCTACCATAGAGATATCAGCCACAGTCTACCATAGAGATGTAAGGAGAGAACATCAGCCACAGTCTACCATAGAGATGTAGGGAGAGAACATCAGCCACAGTCTACCATAGAGATGTAGGGAGAGAATATCAGCCACAGTCTACCATAGAGATATCAGCCACAGTCTACCATAGAGATGTAAGGAGAGAACATCAGCCACAGTCTACCATAGAGATGTAAGGAGAGCACATCAGCCACAGTCTACCATACAGATGTAGGGAGAGAACATCAGCCACAGTCTACCATAGAGATGTAGGGAGAGAACATCAGCCACAGTCTACCATGGAGATGTAGGGAGAAAACATCAGCCACAGTCTACCATAGAGATGTAGGGAGAAAACATCAGCCACAGTCTACCATAGAGATGTAGGGAGAAAACATCAGCCACAGTCTACCATAGAGATATCAGCCACAGTCTACCATAGAGATGTAGGGAGAGAAAACATCAGCCACAGTCTACCATAGAGATGTAGAGAGAGAATATCAGCCACAGTCTACCATAGAGATGTAGTGAGAAAACATCAGCCACAGTCTACCATAGAGATGTAGGGAGAAAACATCAGCCACAGTCTACCATAGAGATATCAGCCACAGTCTACCATAGAGATGTAGGGAGAGAAAACATCAGCCACAGTCTACCATAGAGATGTAGCGAGAGAATATCAGCCACAGTCTACCATAGAGATGTAGTGAGAAAACATCAGCCACAGTCTACCATGGAGATGTAGGGAGAAAACATCAGCCACAGTCTACCATAGAGATGTAGGGAGAGAACATCAGCCACAGTCTACCATAGAGATATCAGCCACAGTCTACCATCGAGATGTAAGGAGAGAACATCAGCCACAGTCTACCATAGAGATGTAGGGAGAGAACATCAGCCACAGTCTACCATAGAGATGTAGGGAGAGGACATCAGCCACGGTCTACCATAGAGATGTAGGGAGAAAACATCAGCCACAGTCTACCATAGAGATGTGGGGAGAGAACATCAGCCACAGTCTACCATAGAGATATCAGCCACAGTCTACCATAGAGATGTAGGGAGAGAATATCAGCCACGGTCTACCATAGAGATGTAGGGAGAAAACATCAGCCACAGTCTACCATAGAGATGTAGGGAGAGAACATCAAACACAGTCTACCATAGAGATGTAGGGAGAAAACATCAGCCACGGTCTACCATAGAGATATCAGCCACAGTCTACCATAGAGATGTAGGGAGAGAACATCAGCCACAGTCTACCATAGAGATGTAGGGAGAGAACATCAGCCACAGTCTACCATAGAGATATCAGCCACAGTCTACCATAGAGATGTAAGGAGAGAACATCAGCCACAGTCTACCATAGAGATGTAGGGAGAAAACATCAGCCACAGTCTACCATAGAGATGTAGGGAGAGAACATCAGCCACAGTCTACCATAGAGATGTAGGGAGAGAATATCAGCCACAGTCTACCATAGAGATATCAGCCACAGTCTACCATAGAGATGTAAGGAGAGAACATCAGCCACAGTCTACCATAGAGATGTAGGGAGAGAACATCAGCCACAGTCTACCATAGAGATGTAGGGAGAGAATATCAGCCACAGTCTACCATAGAGATATCAGCCACAGTCTACCATAGAGATGTAAGGAGAGAACATCAGCCACAGTCTACCATAGAGATGTAAGGAGAGAACATCAGCCACAGTCTACCATAGAGATGTAGCGAGAGAACATCAGCCACAGTCTACCATAGAGATGTAGGGAGAGAATATCAGCCACAGTCTACCATAGAGATATCAGCCACAGTCTACCATAGAGATGTAAGGAGAGAACATCAGCCACAGTCTACCATCGAGATGTAAGGAGAGAACATCAGCCACAGTCTACCATAGAGATGTAGGGAGAGAACATCAGCCACAGTCTACCATAGAGATGTAGGGAGAGAACATCAGCCACAGTCTACCATGGAGATGTAGGGAGAAAACATCAGCCACAGTCTACCATAGAGATGTAGGGAGAAAACATCAGCCACAGTCTACCATAGAGATGTAGGGAGAAAACATCAGCCACAGTCTACCATAGAGATATCAGCCACAGTCTACCATAGAGATGTAGGGAGAGAAAACATCAGCCACAGTCTACCATAGAGATGTAGGGAGAGAATATCAGCCACAGTCTACCATAGAGATGTAGGGAGAGAATATCAGCCACAGTCTACCATAGAGATGTAGGGAGAAAACATCAGCCACAGTCTACCATAGAGATGTAGGGAGAGAATATCAGCCACAGTCTACCATAGAGATGTAGGGAGAGAATATCAGCCACAGTCTACCATAGAGATGTAGCGAGAGAATATCAGCCACAGTCTACCATAGAGATATCAGCCACAGTCTACCATAGAGATGTAAGGAGAGAACATCAGCCACAGTCTACCATAGAGATATCAGCCACAGTCTACCATAGAGATGTAGGGAGAGAATATCAGCCACAGTCTACCATAGAGATGTAGCGAGAGAATATCAGCCACAGTCTACCATAGAGATATCAGCCACAGTCTACCATAGAGATGTAGCGAGAGAATATCAGCCACAGTCTACCATAGAGATGTAGGGAGAGAACATCAGCCACAGTCTACCATAGAGATGTAGGGAGAGAATATCAGCCACAGTCTACCATAGAGATGTAGCGAGAGAATATCAGCCACAGTCTACCATAGAGATGTAGCGAGAGAATATCAGCCACGGTCTACCATAGAGATATCAGCCACAGTCTGACATAGAGATGTAGCGAGAGAATATCAGCCACAGTCTACCATAGAGATGTAGGGAGAGAATATCAGCCACAGTCTACCATAGAGATGTAGGGAGAGAACATCAGCCACAGTCTACCATAGAGATGTAGGGAGAGAATATCAGCCACAGTCTACCATAGAGATGTAGCGAGAGAACATCAGCCACAGTCTACCATAGAGATATCAGCCACAGTCTACCAAAGAGATGTAGGGAGAGAACATCAAACACAGTCTACCATAGAGATGTAGGGAGAAAACATCAGCCACAGTCTACCATAGAGATATCAGCCACAGTCTACCATAGAGATGTAGGGAGAGAACATCAGCCACAGTCTACCATAGAGATGTAGGGAGAGAATATCAGCCACAGTCTACCATAGAGATGTAGGGAGAGAATATCAGCCACAGTCTACCATAGAGATGTAGCGAGAGAATATCAGCCACAGTCTACCATAGAGATGTAGCGAGAGAATATCAGCCACGGTCTACCATAGAGATATCAGCCACAGTCTACCATAGAGATGTAGCGAGAGAATATCAGCCACAGTCTACCATAGAGATGTAGGGAGAGAACATCAGCCACAGTCTACCATAGAGATGTAGGGAGAGAATATCAGCCACAGTCTACCATAGAGATGTAGGGAGAGAATATCAGCCACAGTCTACCATAGAGATGTAGCGAGAGAACATCAGCCACAGTCTACCATAGAGATATCAGCCACAGTCTACCATAGAGATGTAGGGAGAGAACATCAAACACAGTCTACCATAGAGATGTAGGGAGAAAACATCAGCCACAGTCTACCATAGAGATATCAGCCACAGTCTACCATAGAGATGTAGGGAGAGAACATCAGCCACAGTCTACCATAGAGATGTAGGGAGAGAATATCAGCCACAGTCTACCATAGAGATATCAGCCACAGTCTACCATAGAGATGTAGGGAGAGAACATCAGCCACAGTCTACCATAGAGATGTAGGGAGAGAATATCAGCCACAGTCTACCATAGAGATGTAGGGAGAGAATATCAGCCACAGTCTACCATAGAGATATCAGCCACAGTCTACCATAGAGATGTAGGGAGAGAATATCAGCCACAGTCTCCTGGAGCACTTTTCAGTTAATAAGCCATTCAAGAAAACGTTTTGTTTCTTGCCATAGCCCTCACTGGCTTTGATATTATTTAAAAATTATTATTTAAAAATCCCACTCTCAGGGGGGAATATGGGATAGACACTGTTCGTGACGCCAATCTCTGAGGGTGTCTCAGGGGGCGATGGGATAGACCCTGTTCGTGACCCCAATCTCTGAGGGTATCTCAGGGGAGAGGTGATAGACCCTGGCCGTGACCCCACTCTCCCAGGGTGTCTCAAGGGGAGATGGGATATATCCTGGCCTTGACCCCATTCTCTGAGGGTGTCTCATGGAGATGGGATAGACCCTGTCCGTGACCCCACTCTCTGAGGGTGTCTCAGGGGGAGATGGGATAGACCCTGGCCGTGACCACACTCTCTGAGGGTGTCTCAGGGGGAGATGGGATAGACCCTGGATGTGACCGAGGTCTCCGAGGGTCTCTCAGTGGGCGATGGGATAGACCCTGGCCGTGACCCCACACTCAGAGGGTTTCTCAGGGGGATATGGGATAGACCCTGGCCGTGACCCCACTCTCTGAGGATGTCTCAGGAGTAGTTGGGTTACACCCTGGATGTGACCGAGGTCTCCGAGGGTCTCTCAGCGGGCGATGGGATAGACCCTGGATGTGACCGAGGTCTCCGAGGGTCTCTCAGTGGGCGATGGGATAGACCCTGGCTGTGACCCCACTCTCAGAGGGTGTCTCAGGGGGATATGGGATAGACCCTGGATGTGACCGAGGTCTCCGAGGGTCTCTCAGTGGGCGATGGGATAGACCCTGGCCGTGACCCCACACTCAGAGGGTTTCTCAGGGGGATATGGGAAAGACCCTGGCCGTGACCCCACTCTCCGAGGGTATCTCAAGGGGAGATGGGATATGGAGACCCTGGCCGTGACCACACTCTCTGAGGGTTTCTCAGGGGGAGATGGGATAGACCCTGGCCGTGACCCCACTAACCGAGGGTGTCTCGGGGGGAGATGGGATAGACCCTGGCCGTGACCCCCCTCTCTGAGGGTGTCTCATGGAGATGGGATAGACCCTGTCCGTGACCCCACTCTCTGAGGGTGTCTCAGGGGGAGATGGGATAGACCCTGGCCGTGACCCCACACTCAGAGGGTTTCTCAAGGGGAAATGGGATAGACCCTGGCCGTGACCCCACTCTCTGAGGATGTCTCAGGAGTAGTTGGGTTACACCCTGGATGTGACCGAGGTCTCCGAGGGTCTCTCAGCGGGCGATGGGATAGACCCTGGATGTGACCGAGGTCTCCGAGGGTCTCTCAGTGGGCGATGGGATAGACCCTGGCCGTGACCCCACTCTCAGAGGGTTTCTCAGGGGGATGTGGGATAGACCCTGGCCGTGACCCCACTCTCAGAGGGTGTCTCAGGGGGATATGGGATAGACCCTGGATGTGACCGAGGTCTCCGAGGGTCTCTCAGTGGGCGATGGGATAGACCCTGGCCGTGACCACACACTCAGAGGGTTTCTCAGGGGGATATGGGATAGACCCTGGCCGTGACCCCACTCTCTGAGGATGTCTCAGGAGTTGTTGGGTTACACCCTGGATGTGACCGAGGTCTCCGAGGGTCTCTCAGCGGGCGATGGGATAGACCCTGGATGTGACCGAGGTCTCCGAGGGTCTTTCAGTGGGCGATGGGATAGACCCTGGCTGTGACCCCACTCTCAGAGGGTGTCTCAGGGGGATATGGGATAGACACTGGATGTGACCGAGGTCTCCGAGGGTCTCTCAGTGGGCGATGGGATAGACCCTGGCCGTGACCCCACACTCAGAGGGTTTCTCAGGGGGATATGGGAAAGACCCTGGCCGTGACCCCACTCTCCGAGGGTATCTCAGGGGGAGATGGGATATGGAGACCCTGGCCGTGACCACACTCTCTGAGGGTTTCTCAGGGGGAGATGGGATAGACCCTGGCCGTGACCCCACTAACCGAGGGTGTCTCGGGGGGAGATGGGATAGACCCTGGCCGTGACCCCCCTCTCTGAGGGTGTCTCATGGAGATGGGATAGACCCTGTCCGTGACCCCACTCTCTGAGGGTGTCTCAGGGGGAGATGGGATAGACCCTGGCCGTAAACCCCACACTCAGAGGGTTTCTCAGGGGGAAATGGGATAGACCCTGGCCGTGACCCCACTCTCTGAGGATGTCTCAGGAGTAGTTGGGTTACACCCTGGATGTGACCGAGGTCTCCGAGGGTCTCTCAGCGGGCGATGGGATAGACCCTGGATGTGACCGAGGTCTCCGAGGGTCTCTCAGTGGGTGATGGGATAGACCCTGGCCGTGACCCCACTCTCAGAGGGTTTCTCAGGGGGATGTGGGATAGACCCTGGCCGTGACCCCACTCTCAGAGGGTGTCTCAGGGGGATATGGGATAGACCCTGGATGTGACCGAGGTCTCCGAGGGTCTCTCAGGGGGAGATGGGATAGACCCTGGCCGTGACCCGACTAACCGAGGGTATCTCAGGAGGAGATGGGATAGACCCTGGCCGTGACCCCACTAACCGAGGGTGTCTCGGGGGGAGATGGGATAGCCCCTGGCCGTGACCCCACTAACCGAGGGTGTCTCAGGGGGAGATGGGATAGACCCTGTCCGTGACCCCACTCTCTGAGGGTGTCTCAGGGGGAGATGGGATAGACCCTGGCCGTGACCCCAATCTCTGAGGGTGTCTCAGGGGTAGATCGGATAGATCCTGGCCTTGACCACACTCTCTGAAGGTGTCTCAGAGGGAGATGGGATAGACCCTGGCTGTGACCCCACTAACCGAGGGTGCCTCAGGGGGAGATGGGATAGATCCTGGCAGTGACCCCACTAACCGAGGGTGTCTCATTGGTAGATTGGATAGACCCTGGCCGTGACCCCACTCTCTGAGGATGTCTCAGGAGTAGTTGGGTTACACCCTGGATGTGACCGAGGTCTCCGAGGGTCTCTCAGCGGGCGATGGGATAGACCCTGGATGTGACCGAGGTCTCCGAGGGTCTTTTAGTGGGCGATGGGATAGACCCTGGCTGTGACCCCACTCTCAGAGGGTGTCTCAGGGGGATATGGGATAGACACTGGATGTGACCGAGGTCTCCGAGGGTCTCTCAGTGGGCGATGGGATAGACCCTGGCCGTGACCCCACACTCAGAGGGTTTCTCAGGGGGATATGGGAAAGACCCTGGCCGTGACCCCACTCTCCGAGGGTATCTCAGGGGGAGATGGGATATGGAGACCCTGGCCGTGACCACACTCTCTGAGGGTTTCTCAGGGGGAGATGGGATAGACCCTGGCCGTGACCCCACTAACCGAGGGTGTCTCGGGGGGAGATGGGATAGACCCTGGCCGTGACCCCCCTCTCTGAGGGTGTCTCATGGAGATGGGATAGACCCTGTCCGTGACCCCACTCTCTGAGGGTGTCTCAGGGGGAGATGGGATAGACCCTGGCCGTAAACCCCACACTCAGAGGGTTTCTCAGGGGGAAATGGGATAGACCCTGGCCGTGACCCCACTCTCTGAGGATGTCTCAGGAGTAGTTGGGTTACACCCTGGATGTGACCGAGGTCTCCGAGGGTCTCTCAGCGGGCGATGGGATAGACCCTGGATGTGACCGAGGTCTCCGAGGGTCTCTCAGTGGGTGATGGGATAGACCCTGGCCGTGACCCCACTCTCAGAGGGTTTCTCAGGGGGATGTGGGATAGACCCTGGCCGTGACCCCACTCTCAGAGGGTGTCTCAGGGGGATATGGGATAGACCCTGGATGTGACCGAGGTCTCCGAGGGTCTCTCAGGGGGAGATGGGATAGACCCTGGCCGTGACCCGACTAACCGAGGGTATCTCAGGAGGAGATGGGATAGACCCTGGCCGTGACCCCACTAACCGAGGGTGTCTCGGGGGGAGATGGGATAGCCCCTGGCCGTGACCCCACTAACCGAGGGTGTCTCAGGGGGAGATGGGATAGACCCTGTCCGTGACCCCACTCTCTGAGGGTGTCTCAGGGGGAGATGGGATAGACCCTGGCCGTGACCCCAATCTCTGAGGGTGTCTCAGGGGTAGATCGGATAGATCCTGGCCTTGACCACACTCTCTGAAGGTGTCTGAGAGGGAGATGGGATAGACCCTGGCTGTGACCCCACTAACCGAGGGTGCCTCAGGGGGAGATGGGATAGATCCTGGCAGTGACCCCACTAACCGAGGGTGTCTCATTGGTAGATGGGATAGACCCTGGCCGTGACCCCACTCTCTGAGGGTGTCTCAGGGGGAGATGGGATAGACCCTGTCCGTGACCCCACTCTCTGAGGGTGTCTCAGGGGGAGATGGGATAGACCCTGGCCGTGACCCACTCTCTGAGGGTGTCTCAGGGGGAGTTGGGATATGGAGACCCTGTCCGTGACCCCAATCTCTGTGGGTGTCTCAGGGGGAGATGGGATAGACCCTGGTCGTGAAACCCACTCTCTGAGGGTTTCTCAGGGGGAGATGGGATAGACCCTGGCCGTGACCCCACTCTCCTTGTGTGTCTCATGGGGAGATGGGATAGATCCTGTCCGTGACCCCACTCTCCCAGGGTGTCTCAGGAGGAGTTGGGATATGGAGACCCTGTCCATGACCCCACTCTCTGTGGGTGTCTCAGGGGGAGATGGGATAGATCCTGGCCGTGACCCCACTCTCTGAGGGTGTCTCAGGGGGAGATGGGATAGATCCTGTCCGTGACCCCACTCTCCCAGGGTGTCTCAGGAGGAGTTGGGATATGGAGACCCTGTCCATGACCCCACTCTCTGTGGGTGTCTCAGGGGGAGATGGGATAGACCCTGTCCGTGACCCCACTAACCGAGGGTGTCTCAGGGGGAGATGGGATAGACCCTGGCCGTGACCCCACTCTCTGAGGGTGTCTCAGGGGTAGATGGGATAGATCCTGGCCTTGACCACACTCTCTGAAGGTGTCTCAGGGGGAGATGGGATAGACCCTGGCCGTGACCCCAATCTCTGAGGGTGTCTCAGGGGTAGATCGGATAGATCCTGGCCTTGACCACACTCTCTGAAGGTGTCTCAGAGGGAGATGGGATAGACCCTGGCTGTGACCCCACTAACCGAGGGTGTCTCAGGGGGAGATGGGATAGACCCTGGCCGTGACCCCACTAACCGAGGGTGTCTCGGGGGGAGATGGGATAGCCCCTGGCCGTGACCACACTAACCGAGGGTGTCTCAGGGGAGATGCTATAGGTCCTGGCCGTGACCACACTCTCCGAGGGTTTCTCAGGGGGAGATGGGATATGGAGACCCTGGCCGTGACCACACTCTCCGAGGGTTTCTCAGGTGGAGATGGGATATGGAGACCCTGGCCGTGACCACACTCTCCAAGGGTGTCTCAGGGGGAGATGGGATAGACCCTGGCCGTGACCACACTCTCTGAGGGTGTCTCAGGGGGAGATGCGATAGGTCCTGGCCGTGACCAAACTCTCCGAGGGTTTCACAGGGGGAGATGCGATAGGTCCTGGCCGTGACCACACTCTACGGGGGTTTCTCAGGGGGAGATGGGATAGGTCCTGGGCGTGACCACACTCTCCGAGGGTATCTCAGGGGGAGATGGGATATGGAGACCCTGGCAGTGACCACACTCTCTGAGGGTTTCTCAGGGGGAGATGGGATAGACCCTGGCTGTGACCCCAATCTCTGAGGGTATCTCAGGGGAGAGGTAATAGACCCTGGCCGTGACCCCACTCTCCCAGGGTGTCTCAAGGGGAGATGGGATATATCCTGGCCGTGACCCCACTCTCTGAGGGTGTCTCAGGGGGAGACGGGATAGACCCTGTCCGTAACCCCACTAACCGAGGGTCTCTCAGGGGGAGATGGGATAGACCATGTCCGTGACCCCACTCTCTGAGGGTGTCTCAGGAGGAGTTGGGTTACACCCTGGATGTGACCCTACTCTCCGAGGGTTTCTCAGGGGGATATGGGATAGACCCTGGCCATGACCCCACTCTGAGAGGGTGTCTCAGGGGGAGATGGGATAGACCCTGGATGTGACCGAGGTCTCCGAGGGTCTCTCAGTGGGCGATGGGATAGACCCTGGCCGTGACCCCATACTCAGAGGGTTTCTCAGGGGGATATGGGATAGACCCTTGCCGTGACCCCATTCTCCGAGGGTATCTCAGGGGGAGTTGGGATATGGAGAACCTATCCGTGACCCCCCTCTCTGAGGGTGTCTCATGGGGAGATGGGATAGATCCTGTCCTTGACCCCACTCTCTGAGGGTGTCTCAGGGGGAGATGGGATAGACCCTGGCCGTGACCACACTCTCCGAGGGTTTCTCAGGGGGAGATGGGATAGACCCTTGCCGTGACCCCACTCTCTGATGGTGTCTCAGGAGGAGTTGGGATATGGAGACCCTGTCCGTGACCCCCCTCTCTGAGGGTGTCTCATGGGGAGATGGGATAGACCCTGTCCGTGACCCCACTCTCTGAGGGTGTCACAGGAGGAGTTGGGTTACACCATGGATGTGACCGAGGTCTCCGAGGGTCTCTCAGCGGGCGATGGGATAGACCCTGGATGAGACCGAGGTCTCCGAGTGTCTCTCAGTGGGCGATGGGATAGACCTTGGCCGTGACCCCACTCTCTGAGGGTGTCTCAGGGGGAGATGGGTTAGACCCTGTCCGTGACCCCACTCTCTGAGGGTGTCACAGGAGGAGTTGGCTTACACCCTGGATGTGACCGAGGTCTCCGAGGGTCTCTCAGTGGGCGATGGGATAGACCCTGGCCGTGACCCCACACTCAGAGGGTTTCTCAGGGGGATATGGGATAGACCCTGGATGTGACCGAGGTCTCCGAGGTTATCTCAGGGGGAGATGGGATATGGAGACCCTGGCCGTGACCACACTCTCTGAGGGTGTCTCAGGGGGAGATGGGATAGACCCTGGCCGTGACCACACTCTCCGAGGGTTTCTCAGGGGGAGATGGGATAGACCCTGGCCGTGACCACACTCTCCGAGGGTTTCTCAGGGGCAGATGGGATAGACCCTGTCCGTGACCCCACTCTCTGAGGGTGTCTCAGGGGGAGATTGGATAGATCCTGTCCTTGACCACACTCTCCTTGTGTGTCTCATGGGGAGATGGGATAGATCCTATCCGTGACCCCACTCTCCTTGTGTGTCTCATGGGGAGATGGGATAGATCCTGTCCGTGACCCCACTCTCCCAGGGTGTCTCAGGAGGAGTTGGGATATGGAGACCCTGTCCATGACCCCACTCACTCAGGGTGTCTCAGGGGGAGATGGGATAGATCCTGGCCTTGACCCCACTCTCTGAGGGTGTCTCATGGAGATGGGATAGACCCTGTCCGTGACCCCACTCTCTGAGTGTGTCTCAGGGGGAGATGGGATAGACCCTGGCCGTGACCCCACTAACCGAGGGTGTCTCAGGAGGAGATGGGATAGACCCTGGCCGTGACTCAACTAAACAAGGGTGTCTCGAGGGGAGATGGGATAGCCCCTGGCCGTGACCCCGCTAACCGAGGGTGTCTCAGGGGTAGATGGGATAGATCCTGTCCTTGACCACACTCTCTGAAGGTGTCTCAGGGGTAGATGGGATAGACCCTGGCTGTGACCCCACTAACCGAGGGTGTCTCAGGGGGAGATGGGATAGACCTTGGCCGTGACCACACTCTCTGAGGGTGTCTCATTGGTAGATGGGATAGACCCAGGCTGTGACCCCACTAACCGAGGGTCTCTCAGGGGGAGATGGGATAGACCCTGTCCGTGACCCCACTCTCTGAGGGTGTCTCAGGAGGAGTTGGGATATGGAGACCCTGTCCGTGACCCCACTCTCTGAGGGTGTCTCAGGGGGAGATTGGATAGATCCTGTCCTTGACCACACTCTCCTTGTGTGTCTCATGGGGAGATGGGATAGATCCTGTCCTTGACCACACTCTCCGAGGGTTTCTCAGGGGAAGATGGGATAGACCCTTGCCGTGACCCCACTCTCTGATGGTGTCTCAGGAGGAGTTGGGATATGGAGACCCTGTCCGTGACCCCCCTCTCTGAGGGTGTCTCATGGGGAGATGGGATAGACCCTGTCCGTGACCCCACTCTCTGAGGGTGTCACAGGAGGAGTTGGGTTACACCATGGATGTGACCGAGGTCTCCGAGGGTCTCTCAGCGGGCGATGGGATAGACCCTGGATGAGACCGAGGTCTCCGAGTGTCTCTCAGTGGGCGATGGGATAGACCTTGGCCGTGACCCCACTCTCTGAGGGTGTCTCAGGGGGAGATGGGTTAGACCCTGTCCGTGACCCCACTCTCTGAGGGTGTCACAGGAGGAGTTGGCTTACACCCTGGATGTGACCGAGGTCTCCGAGGGTCTCTCAGTGGGCGATGGGATAGACCCTGGCCGTGACCCCACTCTCCTTGTGTGTCTCATGGGGAGATGGGATAGATCCTGTCCGTGACCCCACTCTCCTTGTGTGTCTCATGGGGAGATGGGATAGATCCTGTCCGTGACCCCACTCTCCCAGGGTGTCTCAGGAGGAGTTGGGATATGGAGACCCTGTCCATGACCCCACTCTCTCAGGGTGTCTCAGGGGGGGAAGGGATAGATCCTGGCCTTGACCCCACTCTCTGAGGGTGTCTCATGGAGATGGGATAGACCCTGTCCGTGACCCCACTCTCTGAGTGTGTCTCAGGGGGAGATGGGATAGACCCTGGCCGTGACCCCACTAACCGAGGGTGTCTCAGGAGGAGATGGGATAGACCCTGGCCGTGACTCAACTAAACGAGGGTGTCTCGAGGGGAGATGGGATAGCCCCTGGCCGTGACCCCACTAAACGAGGGTGTCTCAGGGGTAGATGGGATAGATCCTGGCCTTGACCCCACTCTCTGAGTGTGTCTCAGGGGGAGATGGGATAGACCCTGGCCGTGACCAAACTCTCTGAGGGTGTCTCAGGGGTAGATGGGATAGACCCTGGCTGTGACCCCACTAACCGAGGGTGTCTCATTGGTAGATGGGATAGACCCTGGCCGTGACCACACTCTCTGAGGGTGTCTCAGGGGTAGATGGGATAGACCCAGGCTGTGACCCCACTAACCGAGGGTCTCTCAGGGGGAGATGGGATAGACCCTGTCCGTGACACCACTCTCTGAGGGTGTCTCAGGAGGAGTTGGGATATGGAGACCCTGGCCGTGACCCCACTCTCTGTGGGTGTCTCATGGAGATGGGATAGACCCTGGCCATGACCACACTCTCTGAGGGTGTCTCAGGGGGAGATGGGATAGACCCTGGCCGTGACCACACTCTCCGAAGGTTTCTCAGGGGGAGATGGGATAGACCCTGGCCGTGACCCACTCTCTGAGGGTGTCTCAGGGGGAGATGGGATAGGTCCTGGCCGTGACCCCACTCTCTGAGGGTTTCTCAGGGGGAGATGGGATAGACCCTGGCCGTGACCCCATTCTCCTTGTGTGTCTCATGGGGAGATGGGATAGATCCTGTCCATGACCCCACTCTCCCAGGGTGTCTCAGGAGGAGTTGGGATATGGAGACCCTGTCCATGACCACACTCTCCGAGGGTGTCTCATGGGGAGAATGGATAGACCCTGGCCGTGACCCCACTCTCTGAGGGTGTCTCAGGGGGAGATTGGGATAGACCCTGTCCGTGACCCCACTCTCTGAGGATGTCTCAGGGGAGATGCTGTAGGTCCTGGCCGTGACCACACTCTCCGAGGGTTTCTCAGGGGGAGATGGGATATGGAGACCCTGGCCGTGACCACACTCTCCGAGGGTTTCTCAGGGGGAGATGGGATATGGAGACCCTGGCCGTGACCACACTCTCCGAGGGTTTCTCAGGTGGAGATGGGATATGGAGACCCTGGCCGTGACCACACTCTCCAAGGGTGTCTCAGGGGGAGATGGGATAGACCCTGGCCGTGACCCCACTCTCCTTGTGTGTCTCATGGGGAGATGGGATAGATCCTGTCCGTGACCCCACTCTCCCAGGGTGTCTCAGGAGGAGTTGGGATATGGACACCCTGTCCATGACCCCACTCTCTCAGGGTGTCTCAAGGGGAGATGGGATAGATCCTGGCCTTGACCCCACTCTCCCAGGGTGTCTCAAGGGGAGATGGGATATATCCTGGCCTTGACCCCACTCTCTGAGGGTGTCTCATGGAGATGGGATAGACCCTGTCCGTGACCCCACTCTCTGAGTGTGTCTCAGGGGGAGATGGGATAGACCCTGGCCGTGACCCCACTAACCGAGGGTGTCTCAGGAGGAGATGTGATAGACCCTGGCCGTGACTCAACTAAACGAGGGTGTCTCGAGGGGAGATGGGATAGCCCCTGGCCGTGACCCCACTAAACGAGGGTGTCTCAGGGGTAGATGGGATAGATCCTGGCCTTGACCCCACTCTCTGAGTGTGTCTCAGGGGGAGATGGGATAGACCCTGGCCGTGACCAAACTCTCTGAGGGTGTCTCAGGGGTAGATGGGATAGACCCTGGCTGTGACCCCACTAACCGAGGGTGTCTCATTGGTAGATGGGATAGACCCTGGCCGTGACCACACTCTCTGAGGGTGTCTCAGGGGTAGATGGGATAGACCCAGGCTGTGACCCCACTAACCGAGGGTCTCTCAGGGGGAGATGGGATAGACCCTGTCCGTGACCCCACTCTCTGAGGGTGTCTCAGGAGGAGTTGGGATATGGAGACCCTGGCCGTGACCCCACTCTCTGTGGGTGTCTCATGGAGATGGGATAGACCCTGGCCATGACCACACTCTCTGAGGGTGTCTCAGGGGGAGATGGGATAGACCCTGGCCGTGACCACACTCTCCGAAGGTTTCTCAGGGGGAGATGGGATAGACCCTGGCCGTGACCCACTCTCTGAGGGTGTCTCAGGGGGAGATGGGATAGGTCCTGGCCGTGACCCCACTCTCTGAGGGTTTCTCAGGGGGAGATGGGATAGACCCTGGCCGTGACCCCACTCTCCTTGTGTGTCTCATGGGGAGATGGGATAGATCCTGTCCATGACCCCACTCTCCCAGGGTGTCTCAGGAGGAGTTGGGATATGGAGACCCTGTCCATGACCACACTCTCCGAGGGTGTCTCATGGGGAGAATGGATAGACCCTGGCCGTGACCCCACTCTCTGAGGGTGTCTCAGGGGGAGATTGGGATAGACCCTGTCCGTGACCCCACTCTCTGAGGATGTCTCAGGGGAGATGCTGTAGGTCCTGGCCGTGACCACACTCTCCGAGGGTTTCTCAGGTGGAGATGGGATATGGAGACCCTGGCCGTGACCACACTCTCCGAGGGTTTCTCAGGGGGAGATGGGATATGGAGACCCTGGCCGTGACCACACTCTCCGAGGGTTTCTCAGGTGGAGATGGGATATGGAGACCCTGGCCGTGACCACACTCTCCAAGGGTGTCTCAGGGGGAGATGGGATAGACCCTGGCCGTGACCCCACTCTCCTTGTGTGTCTCATGGGGAGATGGGATAGATCCTGTCCGTGACCCCACTCTCCCAGGGTGTCTCAGGAGGAGTTGGGATATGGACACCCTGTCCATGACCCCACTCTCTCAGGGTGTCTCAAGGGGAGATGGGATAGATCCTGGCCTTGACCCCACTCTCCCAGGGTGTCTCAAGGGGAGATGGGATATATCCTGGCCTTGACCCCACTCTCTGAGGGTGTCTCATGGAGATGGGATAGACCCTGTCCGTGACCCCACTCTCTGAGTGTGTCTCAGGGGGAGATGGGATAGACCCTGGCCGTGACCCCACTAACCGAGGGTGTCTCAGGAGGAGATGGGATAGACCCTGGCCGTGACTCAACTAAACGAGGGTGTCTCGAGGGGAGATGGGATAGCCCCTGGCCGTGACCCCACTAAACGAGGGTGTCTCAGGGGTAGATGGGATAGATCCTGGCCTTGACCCCACTCTCTGAGTGTGTCTCAGGGGGAGATGGGATAGACCCTGGCCGTGACCAAACTCTCTGAGGGTGTCTCAGGGGTAGATGGGATAGACCCTGGCTGTGACCCCACTAACCGAGGGTGTCTCATTGGTAGATGGGATAGACCCTGGCCGTGACCACACTCTCTGAGGGTGTCTCAGGGGTAGATGGGATAGACCCAGGCTGTGACCCCACTAACCGAGGGTCTCTCAGGGGGAGATGGGATAGACCCTGGCCGTGACCCCACTCTCTGAGGGTGTCTCAGGAGGAGTTGGGATATGGAGACCCTGGCCGTGACCCCACTCTCTGTGGGTGTCTCATGGAGATGGGATAGACCCTGGCCATGACCACACTCTCTGAGGGTGTCTCAGGGGGAGATGGGATAGACCCTGGCCGTGACCACACTCTCCGAAGGTTTCTCAGGGGGAGATGGGATAGACCCTGGCCGTGACCCACTCTCTGAGGGTGTCTCAGGGGGAGATGGGATAGGTCCTGGCCGTGACCCCACTCTCTGAGGGTTTCTCAGGGGGAGATGGGATAGACCCTGGCCGTGACCCCACTCTCCTTGTGTGTCTCATGGGGAGATGGGATAGATCCTGTCCATGACCCCACTCTCCCAGGGTGTCTCAGGAGGAGTTGGGATATGGAGACCCTGTCCATGACCACACTCTCCGAGGGTGTCTCATGGGGAGAATGGATAGACCCTGGCCGTGACCCCACTCTCTGAGGGTGTCTCAGGGGGAGATTGGGATAGACCCTGTCCGTGACCCCACTCTCTGAGGATGTCTCAGGGGAGATGCTGTAGGTCCTGGCCGTGACCACACTCTCCGAGGGTTTCTCAGGGGGAGATGGGATATGGAGACCCTGGCCGTGACCACACTCTCCGAGGGTTTCTCAGGGGGAGATGGGATATGGAGACCCTGGCCGTGACCACACTCTCCGAGGGTTTCTCAGGTGGAGATGGGATATGGAGACCCTGGCCGTGACCACACTCTCCAAGGGTGTCTCAGGGGGAGATGGGATAGACCCTGGCCGTGACCCCACTCTCCTTGTTTGTCTCATGGGGAGATGGGATAGATCCTGTCCGTGACCCCACTCTCCCAGGGTGTCTCAGGAGGAGTTGGGATATGGACACCCTGTCCATGACCCCACTCTCTCAGGGTGTCTCAAGGGGAGATGGGATAGATCCTGGCCTTGACCCCACTCTCCCAGGGTGTCTCAAGGGGAGATGGGATATATCCTGGCCTTGACCCCACTCTCTGAGGGTGTCTCATGGAGATGGGATAGACCCTGTCCGTGACCCCACTCTCTGAGTGTGTCTCAGGGGGAGATGGGATAGACCCTGGCCGTGACCCCACTAACCGAGGGTGTCTCAGGAGGAGATGGGATAGACCCTGGCCGTGACTCAACTAAACGAGGGTGTCTCGAGGGGAGATGGGATAGCCCCTGGCCGTGACCCCACTAAACGAGGGTGTCTCAGGGGTAGATGGGATAGATCCTGGCCTTGACCCCACTCTCTGAGTGTGTCTCAGGGGGAGATGGGATAGACCCTGGCCGTGACCAAACTCTCTGAGGGTGTCTCAGGGGTAGATGGGATAGACCCTGGCTGTGACCCCACTAACCGAGGGTGTCTCATTGGTAGATGGGATAGACCCTGGCCGTGACCACACTCTCTGAGGGTGTCTCAGGGGTAGATGGGATAGACCCAGGCTGTGACCCCACTAACCGAGGGTCTCTCAGGGGGAGATGGGATAGACCCTGGCCGTGACCCCACTCTCCTTGTGTGTCTCATGGGGAGATGGGATAGATCCTGTCCATGACCCCACTCTCCCAGGGTGTCTCAGGAGGAGTTGGGATATGGAGACCCTGTCCATGACCACACTCTCCGAGGGTGTCTCATGGGGAGAATGGATAGACCCTGGCCGTGACCCCACTCTCTGAGGGTGTCTCAGGGGGAGATTGGGATAGACCCTGTCCGTGACCCCACTCTCTGAGTATGTCTCAGGGGAGATGCTGTAGGTCCTGGCCGTGACCACACTCTCCGAGGGTTTCTCAGGGGGAGATGGGATATGGAGACCCTGGCCGTGACCACACTCTCCAAGGGTGTCTCAGGGGGAGATGGGATAGATCCTGTCCATGACCCCACTCTCCCAGGGTGTCTCAGGAGGAGTTGGGATATGGAGACCCTGTCCATGACCACACTCTCCGAGGGTTTCTCAGGGGGAGATGGGATATGGAGACCCTGGCCGTGACCACACTCTCCAAGGGTGTCTCATGGGGAGATGGGATAGATCCTGTCCATGACCCCACTCTCCCAGGGTGTCTCAGGAGGAGTTGGGATATGGAGACCCTGTCCATGACCACACTCTCCGAGGGTGTCTCATGGGGAGAATGGATAGACCCTGGCCGTGACCCCACTCTCTGAGGGTGTCTCAGGGGGAGATTGGGATAGACCCTGTCCGTGACCCCACTCTCTGAGGATGTCTCAGGGGAGATGCTGTAGGTCCTGGCCGTGACCACACTCTCCGAGGGTTTCTCAGGGGGAGATGGGATATGGAGACCCTGGCCGTGACCACACTCTCCGAGGGTTTCTCAGGGGGAGATGGGATATGGAGACCCTGGCCGTGACCACACTCTCCGAGGGTTTCTCAGGTGGAGATGGGATATGGAGACCCTGGCCGTGACCACACTCTCCAAGGGTGTCTCAGGGGGAGATGGGATAGACCCTGGCCGTGACCCCACTCTCCTTGTGTGTCTCATGGGGAGATGGGATAGATCCTGTCCGTGACCCCACTCTCCCAGGGTGTCTCAGGAGGAGTTGGGATATGGACACCCTGTCCATGACCCCACTCTCTCAGGGTGTCTCAAGGGGAGATGGGATAGATCCTGGCCTTGACCCCACTCTCCCAGGGTGTCTCAAGGGGAGATGGGATATATCCTGGCCTTGACCCCACTCTCTGAGGGTGTCTCATGGAGATGGGATAGACCCTGTCCGTGACCCCACTCTCTGAGTGTGTCTCAGGGGGAGATGGGATAGACCCTGGCCGTGACCCCACTAACCGAGGGTGTCTCAGGAGGAGATGGGATAGACCCTGGCCGTGACTCAACTAAACGAGGGTGTCTCGAGGGGAGATGGGATAGCCCCTGGCCGTGACCCCACTAAACGAGGGTGTCTCAGGGGTAGATGGGATAGATCCTGGCCTTGACCCCACTCTCTGAGTGTGTCTCAGGGGGAGATGGGATAGACCCTGGCCGTGACCAAACTCTCTGAGGGTGTCTCAGGGGTAGATGGGATAGACCCTGGCTGTGACCCCACTAACCGAGGGTGTCTCATTGGTAGATGGGATAGACCCTGGCCGTGACCACACTCTCTGAGGGTGTCTCAGGGGTAGATGGGATAGACCCAGGCTGTGACCCCACTAACCGAGGGTCTCTCAGGGGGAGATGGGATAGACCCTGGCCGTGACCCCACTCTCCTTGTGTGTCTCATGGGGAGATGGGATAGATCCTGTCCATGACCCCACTCTCCCAGGGTGTCTCAGGAGGAGTTGGGATATGGAGACCCTGTCCATGACCACACTCTCCGAGGGTGTCTCATGGGGAGAATGGATAGACCCTGGCCGTGACCCCACTCTCTGAGGGTGTCTCAGGGGGAGATTGGGATAGACCCTGTCCGTGACCCCACTCTCTGAGGATGTCTCAGGGGAGATGCTGTAGGTCCTGGCCGTGACCACACTCTCCGAGGGTTTCTCAGGGGGAGATGGGATATGGAGACCCTGGCCGTGACCACACTCTCCGAGGGTTTCTCAGGGGGAGATGGGATATGGAGACCCTGGCCGTGACCACACTCTCCGAGGGTTTCTCAGGTGGAGATGGGATATGGAGACCCTGGCCGTGACCACACTCTCCAAGGGTGTCTCAGGGGGAGATGGGATAGACCCTGGCCGTGACCCCACTCTCCTTGTGTGTCTCATGGGGAGATGGGATAGATCCTGTCCGTGACCCCACTCTCCCAGGGTGTCTCAGGAGGAGTTGGGATATGGACACCCTGTCCATGACCCCACTCTCTCAGGGTGTCTCAAGGGGAGATGGGATAGATCCTGGCCTTGACCCCACTCTCCCAGGGTGTCTCAAGGGGAGATGGGATATATCCTGGCCTTGACCCCACTCTCTGAGGGTGTCTCATGGAGATGGGATAGACCCTGTCCGTGACCCCACTCTCTGAGTGTGTCTCAGGGGGAGATGGGATAGACCCTGGCCGTGACCCCACTAACCGAGGGTGTCTCAGGAGGAGATGGGATAGACCCTGGCCGTGACTCAACTAAACGAGGGTGTCTCGAGGGGAGATGGGATAGCCCCTGGCCGTGACCCCACTAAACGAGGGTGTCTCAGGGGTAGATGGGATAGATCCTGGCCTTGACCCCACTCTCTGAGTGTGTCTCAGGGGGAGATGGGATAGACCCTGGCCGTGACCAAACTCTCTGAGGGTGTCTCAGGGGTAGATGGGATAGACCCTGGCTGTGACCCCACTAACCGAGGGTGTCTCATTGGTAGATGGGATAGACCCTGGCCGTGACCACACTCTCTGAGGGTGTCTCAGGGGTAGATGGGATAGACCCAGGCTGTGACCCCACTAACCGAGGGTCTCTCAGGGGGAGATGGGATAGACCCTGTCCGTGACCCCACTCTCTGAGGGTGTCTCAGGAGGAGTTGGGATATGGAGACCCTGGCCGTGACCCCACTCTCTGTGGGTGTCTCATGGAGATGGGATAGACCCTGGCCATGACCACACTCTCTGAGGGTGTCTCAGGGGGAGATGGGATAGACCCTGGCCGTGACCACACTCTCCGAAGGTTTCTCAGGGGGAGATGGGATAGACCCTGGCCGTGACCCACTCTCTGAGGGTGTCTCAGGGGGAGATGGGATAGGTCCTGGCCGTGACCCCACTCTCTGAGGGTTTCTCAGGGGGAGATGGGATAGACCCTGGCCGTGACCCCACTCTCCTTGTGTGTCTCATGGGGAGATGGGATAGATCCTGTCCATGACCCCACTCTCCCAGGGTGTCTCAGGAGGAGTTGGGATATGGAGACCCTGTCCATGACCACACTCTCCGAGGGTGTCTCATGGGGAGAATGGATAGACCCTGGCCGTGACCCCACTCTCTGAGGGTGTCTCAGGGGGAGATTGGGATAGACCCTGTCCGTGACCCCACTCTCTGAGGATGTCTCAGGGGAGATGCTGTAGGTCCTGGCCTTGACCACAGTCTCCGAGGGTTTCTCAGGGGGAGATGGGATATGGAGACCCTGGCCTTGACCACACTCTCCGAGGGTTTCTCAGGGGGAGATGGGATATGGAGACCCTGGCCGTGACCACACTCTCCGAGGGTTTCTCAGGTGGAGATGGGATATGGAGACCCTGGCCGTGACCCCACTCTCCTTGTGTGTCTCATGGGGAGATGGGATAGATCCTGTCCGTGATCCCACTCTCCCAGGGTGTCTCAGGAGGAGTTGGGATATGGACACCCTGTCCATGACCCCACTCTCTCAGGGTGTCTCAAGGGGAGATGGGATAGATCCTGGCCTTGACCCCACTCTCCCAGGGTGTCTCAAGGGGAGATGGGATATATCCTGGCCTTGACCCCACTCTCTGAGGGTGTCTCATGGAGATGGGATAGACCCTGTCCGTGACCCCACTCTCTGAGTGTGTCTCAGGGGGAGATGGGATAGACCCTGGCCGTGACCCCACTAACCGAGGGTGTCTCAGGAGGAGATGGGATAGACCCTGGCCGTGACTCAACTAAACGAGGGTGTCTCGAGGGGAGATGGGATAGCCCCTGGCCGTGACCCCACTAAACGAGGGTGTCTCAGGGGTAGATGGGATAGATCCTGGCCTTGACCCCACTCTCTGAGTGTGTCTCAGGGGGAGATGGGATAGACCCTGGCCGTGACCAAACTCTCTGAGGGTGTCTCAGGGGGAGATGGGATAGACCCTGGCTGTGACCCCACTAACCGAGGGTGTCTCATTGGTAGATGGGATAGACCCTGGCCGTGACCACACTCTCTGAGGGTGTCTCAGGGGTAGATGGGATAGACCCAGGCTGTGACCCCACTAACCGAGGGTCTCTCAGGGGGAGATGGGATAGACCCTGTCCGTGACCCACTCTCTGAGGGTGTCTCAGGAGGAGTTGGGATATGGAGACCCTGGCCGTGACCCCACTCTCTGTGGGTGTCTCATGGAGATGGGATAGACCCTGGCCATGACCACACTCTCTGAGGGTGTCTCAGGGGGAGATGGGATAGACCCTGGCCGTGATCACACTCTCCGAAGGTTTCTCAGGGGGAGATGGGATAGACCCTGGCCGTGACCCACTCTCTGAGGGTGTCTCAGGGGGAGATGGGATAGGTCCTGGCCGTGACCCCACTCTCTGAGGGTTTCTCAGGGGGAGATGGGATAGACCCTGGCCGTGACCCCACTCTCCTTGTGTGTCTCATGGGGAGATGGGATAGATCCTGTCCATGACCCCACTCTCCCAGGGTGTCTCAGGAGGAGTTGGGATATGGAGACCCTGTCCATGACCACACTCTCCGAGGGTGTCTCATGGGGAGAATGGATAGACCCTGGCCGTGACCCCACTCTCTGAGGGTGTCTCAGGGGGAGATTGGGATAGACCCTGTCCGTGACCCCACTCTCTGAGAATGTCTCAGGGGAGATGCTGTAGGTCCTGGCCGTGACCACACTCTCCGAGGGTTTCTCAGGGGGAGATGGGATATGGAGACCCTGGCCGTGACCACACTCTCCGAGGGTTTCTCAGGTGGAGATGGGATATGGAGACCCTGGCCGTGACCACACTCTCCAAGGGTGTCTCAGGGGGAGATGGGATAGACCCTGGTCGTGACCCCACTCTCCTTGTGTGTCTCATGGGGAGATGGGATAGATCCTGTCCGTGACCCCACTCTCCCAGGGTGTCTCAGGAGGAGTTGGGATATGGACACCCTGTCCATGACCCCACTCTCTCAGGGTGTCTCAAGGTGAGATGGGATAGATCCTGGCCTTGACCCCACTCTCCCAGGGTGTCTCAAGGGGAGATGGGATATATCCTGGCCTTGACCCCACTCTCTGAGGGTGTCACATGGAGATGGGATAGACCCTGTCCGTGACCCCACTCTCTGAGTGTGTCTCAGGGGGAGATGGTATAGACCCTGGCCGTGACCCCACTAACCGAGGGTGTCTCAGGAGGAGATGGGATAGACCCTGGCCGTGACCACACTCTCTGAGGGTGTCTCAAGGGTAGATGGGATAGACCCTGGCTGTGACCCCACTAACCGAGGGTGTCTCATTGGTAGATGGGATAGACCCTGGCCGTGACCACACTCTCTGAGTGTGTCTCAGGGGTAGATGGGTTAGACCCAGGCTGTGACCCCACTAACCGAGGGTCTCTCAGGGGGAGATGGGATAGACCCTGTCCGTGACCCCACTCTCTGACGGTGTCTCAGGAGGAGTTGGGATATGGAGACCCTGGCCGTGACCCCACTCAATGTGGGTGTCTCTTGGAGATGGGATAGACCCTGGCCATGACCACACTCTCTGAGGGTGTCTCAGGGGGAGATGGGATAGACCCTGGCTGTGACCACACTCTCCTTGTGTGTCTCATGGGGAGATGGGATAGATCCTGTCCGTGACCCCACTCTCCTTGTGTGTCTCATGGGGAGATGGGATAGATCCTGTCCGTGACCCCACTCTCCCAGGGTGTCTCAGGAGGAGTTGGGATATGGAGACCCTGTCCATGACCCCACTCTCTCAGGGTGTCTCAGGGGGAGATGGGATAGATCCTGGCCTTGACCCCACTCTCTGAGGGTGTCTCATGGAGATGTGATAGACCCTGTCCATGACCCCACTCTCTGAGTGTGTCTCAGGGGGAGATGGGATAGACCCTGTCCGTGACCCCACTCTCTGAGGGTGTCTCAGGAGGAGTTGGGATATGGAGACCCTGGCCGTGACCCCACTCAATGTGGGTGTCTCTTGGAGATGGGATAGACCCTGGCCATGACCACACTCTCTGAGGGTGTCTCAGGGGGAGATGGGATAGACCCTGGCCGTGACCACACTCTCCGAAGGTTTCTCAGGGGGAGATGGGATAGACCCTGTCCGTGACCCCACTCTCTGAGGGTGTCACAGGAGGAGTTGGGTTACACCCTGGATGTGACCGAGGTCTCCGAGGGTCTCTCAGTGGGCGATGGGATAGACCCTGGCCGTGACCCCACTCTCAGAGGGTTTCTCAGGGGGAGATGGGTTAGACCATGTCTGGGACCCCACTCTCCGAGGGTCTCTCAGCGGGCGATGGGATAGACCCTGGATGTGACCGATGTCTCCGAGTGTCTATCAGTGGGCGATGGGATAGACCCTTGCCGTGACCCCACTCTCTGAGGGTGTCTCAGGGGGAGATGGGTTAGACCCTGTCCGTGACCCCACTCTCTGAGGGTGTCACAGGAGGAGTTGGCTTACACCCTGGATGTGACCGAGGTCTCCGAGGGTCTCTCAGTGGGCGATGGGATAGACCCTGGCCGTGACCCCACACTCAGAGGGTTTCTCAGGGGGATATGGGATAGACCCTGGCCGTGACCCCACTCTCCGAGGGTATCTCAGGGGAGATGGGATATGGAGACCCTGGCCGTGACCACACTCTCTGAGGGTGTCTCAGGGGGAGATGGGATAGACCCTGGCCGTGACCACACTCTCCGAGGGTTTCTCAGGGGGAGATGGGATAGACCCTGGCCGTGACCACACTCTCCGAGGGTTTCTCAGGGGGAGATGGGATAGACCCTGTCCGTGACCCCACTCTCTGAGGGTGTCTCAGGGGGAGATTGGATAGATCCTGTCCTTGACCACACTCTCCTTGTGTGTCTCATGGGGAGATGGGATAGATCCTGTCCGTGACCCCACTCTCCTTGTGTGTCTCATGGGGAGATGGGATAGATCCTGTCCGTGACCCCACTCTCCCAGGGTGTCTCAGGGGGAGATGGGATAGATCCTGGCCTTGACCCCACTCTCCCAGGGTGTCTCAAGGGGAGATGGGATATATCCTGGCCTTGACCCCACTCTCTGAGGGTGTCTCATGGAGATGGGATAGACCCTGTCCGTGACCCCACTCTCTGAGTGTGTCTCAGGGGGAGATGGGATAGACCCTGGCCGTGACCCCACTAACCGAGGGTGTCTCAGGAGGAGATGGGATAGACCCTGGCCGTGACTCAACTAAACGAGGGTGTCTCGAGGGGAGATGGGATAGCCCCTGGCCGTGACCCCACTACCCGAGGGTGTCTCAGTGGTAGAAGGGATAGATTCTGGACTTGACCACACTCTCTGAAGGTGTCTCAGGGGTAGATGGGATAGACCCTGGCTGTGACCCCACTAACCGAGGGTGTCTCAGGGGGAGATGGGATAGACCCTGGCCGTGACCACACTCTCTGAGGGTGTCTCAGGGGTAGATGGGATAGACCCTGGCTGTGACCCCACTAACCGAGGGTGTCTCATTGGTAGATGGGATAGAACCTGGCAGTGACCACACTCTCTGAGGGTGTCTCAGGGGTAGATGGGATAGACCCAGGCTGTGACCCCACTAACCGAGGGTCTCTCAGGGGGAGATGGGATAGACCCTGTCCGTGACCCCACTCTCTGAGGGTGTCTCAGGAGGAGTTGGGATATGGAGACCCTGGCCGTGACCCCACTCTCTGTGGGTGTCTCAGGGGGAGATGGGATAGACCCTGTCCGTGACCCCACTCTCTGAGGGTGTCTCAGGGGGAGATGGGATAGCCCCTGGCCGTGACCCCACTAACCGAGGGTGTCTCAGGGGGAGATGGGAGAGACCCTGGCTGTGACCCCACTAACCGAGGGTGTCTCAGGGGGAGATGGGATAGACCCTGGCCGTGACCCCACTAACCGAGGGTGTCTCAGGTTGAGATGGGATTGACCCTGGCCGTGACCCCACTAACCGAGGGTGTCTCATTGGTAGATGGGATAGACCCTGGCCGTGACCACACTCTCCGAGGGTGTCTCATGGGGAGATGGGATAGACCCTGGCCGTGACCCCACTAACCGAGGGTGTCTCAGGTTGAGATAGGATAGACCCTGGCCGTGACCCCACTAACCGAGGGTGTCTCATTGATAGATGGGATAGACCCTGGCAGTGACCACACTCTCCGAGGGTTTCTCAGGGGGAGATGCGATAGGTCCTGGCCGTGACCACACTCTCCGAGGGTTTCTCAGGGGGAGATGCGATAGGTCCTGGCCTTGACCACACTCTATGGGGGTTTCTCAGGGGGAGATGGGATATGGAGACCCTGGCCGTGACCACAATCTCCGAGGGTTTCTCAGGTGGGAGATGGGATATGGAGACCATGGCCGTGACCACACTCTCCGAGGGTTTCTCAGGGGGAGATGGGACATGGAGACCCTGGCCGTGACCACACTCTCCGAGGGTTTCTCAGGGGGAGATGGGATATGGAGACCCTGGCCGTGACCACACTCTCCGAGGGTGTCTCAGGGGGAGATGGGATAGACCCTGGCCGTGACCACACTCTCCGAGGGTTTCTCAGGGGGAGATGCGATAGTTCCTGGCCGTGACCACACTCTACGGGGGTTTCTCAGGGGGAGATGGGATAGGTCCTGGCCGTGACCACACTCTCCGAGGGTTTCTCAGGGTGAGATGCGATAGGTCCTGGCCGTGACCACACTCTCCGAGGGTTTCTCAGGGGGAGATGCGATAGGTCCTGGCCGTGACCACACTCTACGGGGGTTTCTCAGGGGGAGATGGGATAGGTCCTGGCCGTGACCACACTCTCCGAGGGTTTCTCACGGGGATATGGGATATGGAGACCCTGGCCGTGACCACACTCTCCGAGGGTTTCTCAGGGGGATATGGGATATGGAGACCCTGGCCGTGACCACACTCTCCGAGAGTTTCTCAGGGGGAGATGGGATAGGTCCTGGCCGTGACCACACTCTCCGAGGGTTTCTCAGGGGGAGAAGGGATCTGACAAAAACACATTTACAATTCACACATGCGTATTAATACACTTGAACATGAACAAATGTGAAATAGGATAAATATTAGCACCTGTCAAACAACTTTAATTATTATTATTAAGACTGAGAGACATTGTTGTTGCTTGTCTCTTTTTTTCAGGTCAGTCACAATGAAACAACACTTCCACTGTTTACTGATAACAAGAGAACACATGACGTGAATGAGACAAGACACTCTGCTGCTTCCGTTGATGCCAAACTCAGATCAGATACACACTCTGTCTTACCACAACATCAACCATAGATCAGCATCACATAGTTTAGTAACAACTACTGTTGAGACCGGATCACACATTTCAGTTGACTGATTACGGATGACTGATGACTGATGACTGCTGACTGATGACTGATACCTGATGACTGCTGACTGCTGACTGATGACTGATGACTGCTGACTGCTGACTGATGACTGATGACTGATGACTGCTAACTGCTGACTGATACCTGCTGACTGCTGACTGATGACTGATACCAGCTGACTGATGACTGATGAGTGATGACTGCTGCTGACTGATGACTGCTGACTGATGACTGCTGACTGCTGACTGATACCTGATGACTGCTGACTGATGACTGCTTACTGCTTACTGCTGACTGATGACTGATGACTGATGACTGCTGACTGATGACTGATACCTGATGACTGCTGACTGCTGACTGATGACTGATGACTGCTGACTGATGACTGATGACTGATGACTGCTGACTGCTGACTGATACCTGCTGACTGCTGACTGATGACTGATACCAGCTGACTGATGACTGATGAGTGATGACTGCTGCTGACTGATGACTGCTGACTGATGACTGCTGACTGCTGACTGATACCTGATGACTGCTGACTGATGACTGCTTACTGCTTACTGCTGACTGATGACTGATGACTGCTGACTGCTGACTGATACCTGATGACTGCTGACTGATACCTGCTGACTGATGGCTGCTGACTGATGACTGCTTACTGCTTACTGCTGACTGATGACTGATGACTGCTGACTGCTGACTGATACCTGATGACTGCTGACTGATACCTGCTGACTGATGGCTGCTGACTGATACCTGCTGACTGCTGACTGCTGACTGATACCTGCTGACTGATACCTGCTGACTGATACCTGATGACTGATACCTGCTGACAGTTACCTGCTGACTAATAACCGATGACGGATACTTGCTGACTGATACCTGCTGACTGATACCTGCTGACTGATACCTGCTGACTGATGACTGATGACTGATACCTGCTGACAGATACCTGCTGACTGATACCTGTATACCGATGACTGATGACTGATATCTGCTGACTGATACCTGCTGACTGATGGCTGATACCTGCTGACTGATGTCTGCTGACTGATGTCTGCTGACTGATACCTGCTGACTGCTGACTGATACCTGCTGACTGATACCTGTGACCTGTAACTGATACCTGCTGACTGATGACTGCTGACTGATGACTGATGACTGCTGAATGATGACTGCTGACTGACACCTGCTGACAGATGACTGATATTTGCTGACTGATACCTGCTGACAATTGATGATACCTGCTGACTATATCTGCTGACTGCAGACTGATACCTACTGACTGATACCTGCTGACTGATGGCTGATACCTGCTGACTGATACCTGCTGACTGAAATCTGCTGACTGATGTCTGCTGACCTATACCTGCTGACTGATACCTGATGACTGAAATCTGCTGACTGATGTCTGCTGACTGAAGACTGCTGAATGATGACTGCTGACAGATACCTGCTGACTGATGGCTGATACCTGCTGACTGATTACTGCTGACTGAAGACTGCTGAATGATGACTGCTGACTGACACCTGCTGACTGCTGACTGATACCTGCTGACTGATATCTGCTGACTGATACCTGCTGACTGCTGACTGATACCTGCTGACTGATGACTGCTGACTGATACCTGCTGACTGCTGACTGATACCTGCTGACTGATGACTGCTGACTGATGACTGATGTCTGCTGACTGATACCTGCTGACTGATACCTGCTGACTGATACCTGCTGACTGATACCTGCTGACTGATACCTGCTGACTGATTCTTGCTGACTGATACCTGCTGACTGATGGCTGATACCTGATGACTGATAGCTTCTGACTGATGACTGATACCTGCTGACTGATACCTGATGACCGATGACTGATATCTGCTGACTGATACCTGCTGACTGCTGACTGATACCTGCTGACTGCTGACTGATACCTGCTGACTGATGACTGCTGACTGATGACTGATGTCTGCTGACTGATACCTGCTGACTGCTGACTGATACCTGCTGACTGATGACTGCTGACTGATGACTGATATCTGCTGACTGATACCTGCTGACTGATACCTGCTGACTGATACCTGCTGACTGATACCTGCTGACTGATACCTGCTGACTGATTCTTGCTGACTGATACCTGCTGACTGATGGCTGATACCTGATGACTGATAGCTTCTGACTGATGACTGATACCTGCTGACTGATACCTGCTGACTGATGACTGATACCTGCTGACTGATACCTGCTGACTGATGCCTGCTGACTGATGCCTGCTGACTGCTGACTGCTGAATCATGACTAATGACTGCTGACTGGTGATTGTTGACTGATAAATGTGATATTACACTGTTATTACACACTATGACATGTTGACAGTGTTGATACAGTGTTGATACAGTGCTGACACAGTGTTGTTACAGTGTTGATACAGTGTTACAGTGTTGATACAGTGTTGATACAGTGTTGATACAGTGTTGTGACAGTGTTGTTACAGTGTTGATACAGTGTTGATACAGTGTTGATACAGTGTTGACACAGTGTTGATACAGTGTTGTTACAGTGTTGATACAGTGTTGACACAGTGTTGACACAGTGTTGATACAGTGTCCACATATTCTAAGAACTTCTCAGATCCCAATGTTGAAGATGATAC
>NC_048570.1:96738081-96768081 GCF_013265735.2 Oncorhynchus mykiss | reverse complement strand
ACCGGGCTGGGAGACCTCTGTCTTTCTCTACCGGGCTGGGAGACCTCTGTCTTTCTCTACCGGGCTGGGAGACCTCTGTCTTTCTCTACCGGGCTGGGAGACCTCTGTCTTTCTCTACCGGGCTGGGAGACCTCTGTCTTTCTCTACCGGGCTGGGAGACCTCTGTCTTTCTCTACCGGGCTGGGAGACCTCTGTCTTTCTCTACCGGGCTGGGAGACCTCTGTCTTTCTCTACCGGGGCGGCAGGGTAGCCTAGTGGTTAGAGCGTTGGACTATTAACCGGAAGGTTGCGAGTTCAAACCCCCGAGCTGACAAGGTACAAATCTGTCGTTCTGCCCCTGAACAGGCAGTTAACCCACTGTTCCCAGGCCGTCATTGAAAATAAGAATTTGTTCTTAACTGACTTGCCTGGTTAAATAAAGGTAAAATAAAAAAATAAAAAAAAAACCGGGCTGGGAGACCTATGTCTTTCTCTAACCAGTCTGGCCTCAGAAGCCATATGTCATCCAATTCGTATGTTATTTCCGTAAGACGTATGATACTATATGTCATATCGTTTGCATGATATTGTACTACTATTATTCCATTCATAATAAAAGCCAACGTAACAGAATGTATCACACTAATTACAGTGTCAAAGATTTACGTACACAGTAATATGAACTACCCTGAGACCATGTTGCTGTACCAGAGTAGTAAATCAGGCAGTCCCAGTGATAATGGAGCGTATCACCCAGAGCAGTAAATCAGGCAGTCCCAGTGATAATGTAGAATATCAACCAAAGCAGTAAACCAGGCAGTCCCAGTGATAATGTAGCATATCAACCAGAGCAGTAACCAGGCAGTCCCAGTGATAATGTAACATATCGGAGCTGTGAGCGCATCGGGGAGTGTCCTCTACTGTCATTGAGTACGCAAAAAAAAATCATAAACTGATAAAAAACACCAAGTTTAAAATCAAGGTGACTTACAAAGATGAGGACCAAGAGCAAGAGAGGGAGTGTGGTGATGTAGTGTCCACATCTAAAGAATAATTGTGGAATCTAAAAAGACACGTATCCTGAAAGCCTTTTGATATATTTAATTTATTAGGATCTCCGTTGGCCGTCAGGATCTCCGTTAGCCGTCAGGATCCCCGTTAGCCGTCAGGATCCCCGTTAGCCGTCAGGATCCCCGTTAGCCGTCAGGATCTCAGTTAGCCGTCAGAATTTCAGTTTCCCATCAGGATCTCCGTTAGCCGCCAGGATCCCTGTTAGCCGTCAGGATCCCCGTTAGCCGTCAGGATCTCCGTTAGCCGTCAGGATTTCCGTTAGTTGTTAGGATCTCCATTAGCCGTTAGGATCCCCGTTAGCCTTTAGGATCCCCGTTAGTTGTTAGGATCCCTGTTAGCCTTTAGGTTCTCCGTTAGCTGTTACGATCCCCGTTAGCTGTTAGGATCCCCTTTAGCTGTTAGGATCTCCGTTAGTTGTTAGGATCCCCGTTAGTTGTTACGATCCCCGTTAGCCGTTAGGATCCCTGTTAGTCGTCAGAATCTCTGTTGGCCGTCAGGTTCTCCGTTGGCAATCAGGTTCTCCGTTGGCCGTCAGGATCTCAATTAGTCGTCAGAATCTCCGTTGGCCGTCAGGTTTTCCGTTGGCCATCAGGATCTCCGTTGGCCGTCAGGATCCCCGTTGGCCATCAGGTTCTCCGTTAGCCGTCAGGATCTCCGTTGGCCGTCAGGTTCTCCGTTGGCCATCAAGTTCTCCGTTGGCCGTCATGATCTCCGTTGGCTGTCAGGATCCCCGTTGGCCATCAGGTTCTACGTTGGCCGTCAGGATCTCCGTTGGCCGTCAGGATCCCCGTTGGCCGTCAGGTTCTCCGTTGGCCGTCAGGATCCCCGTTGGCCGTCAGGTTCTCCGTTGGCCGTCAGGATCCTCGTTAGTCGCCAGGTTCTCCGTTGGCCGTCAGATTCCCCGTTGGCCGTCAGGATCTCCGTTGGCCGTCAGGATCCCCGTTTGCCGTCAGGATCCCTGTTGGCCGTCAGGATCCCCGTTGGCCGTCATGTTCTCCGTTGGCCGTCAGGATCCCCGTTGGCCGTCAGGTTCTCCGTTGGCCGTCAGGTTCTCCGTTGGCCGTCAGGTTCTCCGTTGGCAGTCAGGATCTCCGTTGGCCGTCAGGATCCCTGTTAGCCGTCAGGATCCTCGTTAGCCGTCAGGATCCTCGTTAGTCGTCAGGATCCTCGTTAGCCGTCAGGATCCTCGTTAGCCGTCAGGATCCCTGTTAGTCGTCAGGATCTCCGTTGGCCGTCAGGTTCTCCGTTGGCCGTCAGGATCTCCGTTGGCCGTCAGGTTCTCTGTTGGCCGTCAGGATCCCTGTTAGTCATCAGGATCTCCGTTGGCCGTCAGGTTCTCCGTTGGCCGTCAGGATCTCCACTGGCCGTCAGGATATTGTTTTTTGAAACCAGGTCTGCTGTTCACTTGCGCTGTGAAAAGACCCCTGGTGGCATGTCTGGTGGGGTTAGTGTGTGTGTGTGTGTGTCGGTGCTGTGAAAAGACCCCTGGTGGCTTGTCTGGTGGGCTTAGTGTGTGTGTTTTTCGGACTGTGAAAAGACCCCTGGTGGCATGTCTGGTGGGGTTAGTGTGTGTGTGTGTGTGTCGGTGCTGTGAAAAGACCCCTGGTGGCTTGTCTTTTGGGGTTAATGTGTGTGTGTGTCGGTGCTGTGTAAAGACCCCTGGTGGCTTGACTGGTGGAGTTAGTGTGTGTGTGTCGGTGCTGTGTGAAAGTTGACTATGGAAACAACTAGGACATTTCCGACACATTAATGTGTCGAAAATGTGTCGTTCCTCAACTCTTCACGACTGTCTCTGTGTGTTTGGACCATGAGAGTTCGTTGGTGATGTGGACACCAAGGAACTTGAAACTCTCCACCCGCTCCACCACAGCCCCGTCGATGTTAATAGGGGGCCTGATCGATGTTAATGGGGGGCCTGATCGATGTTAATGGGGGGCCTGATCGATGTTAATAGGGGGCCTGATCGATGTTAATGGGGGGCCTGATCGATGTTAATGGGGGGCCTGATCGATGTTAATGGGGGCCTGATCGATGTTAATAGGGGGCCTGATCGATGTTAATGGGGGCCTGATCGATGTTAATGGGGGGGCCTGATCGATGTTAATGGGGGCCTGATCGGCACTCCTTTTCTTGCAGTCCACGATCAGCTCCTTTGTCTTGCTCACATTGAGGGAGAGGTTGTTGTCCTGGAACCACATGGCCAGGTCTCTGACCTCCTCCCTATAGGCTGTCTCATTGTTGTTGGTGATCAGGCCCTACCACTGTTGTGTCATCAGCAAACTTAATGATGGTGTTGGAGTCGTGCCTGGCCATGCAGTCGTAGGTGAACAGGGAGTACAGGAGCGGACTAAGCACGCACCCCTGAGGGGCCCCTGTGTTGAGGATCAGCGTGGCGGTTGTGTTGCTGCCTACCCTTACCGGGGCGGGGCGGGGCGGCCTGTCAAGAGGTCCAGGATCCAGTTGCAGAGGGAGGTATTTTGTCCCAGGGTCCTTAGCTTAGTGATCAGCTTTGAGGGCACTATGGTGTTGAACGCTAAGCTATAGTCAATGACTAGCATTCTCACATCGGTGTTCCCTTTGTCCAGGTGGGAAAAGGCGTTGTGGAGTGCAATTGTTGGGGCGGTATGCGAATTGGAGTGGGTCTAGGGTTTCCCGGGATGATGGTGTTGATGTGAACCATGACTAGCCTTTCGATGCACTTCATGGCTACCGACGTGAGTGCTAGGTAATCATTTAGGCAGGTTACCATCACTTCCTTGGGCACAGGGACTATGGTGGTCTACTTGATACATGTTGGTATTACAGACTCAGTCAGGGAGAGGTTGAAAATGTCAGTGAAGACACTTGCAAGTTGGTCTGCGCATGCTCTGAGCACACATCCTGGTTATCGGTCTGGCTCAGAAGCCTTGAGAACTTTAACCTGTTTAAAAGTGTTGCTCACAGCAGCTTCGGAGAGCGTGATCACACTGTCGTCTAGCTCCAGATGTCACAAAGTCCTCAAGCAATGCAGATGCAGATGTTGGCTTCATAATAAAAGTTTCTAAGGAGCTTCTTTTTGTTGAGTCACATCATTTCTTAATTTTGCACTAAGTCAGATGATCTGGCAGAATTATTAAACACTCCTTTTGCCCCATCTCTTTCAACCATACAGTTTATTTAATTCCTCATCAACTCTTGGAGCCTAACAGTCAGTATATTAACAGGTGCATGTTTATGTCACGCCCTGTTCTTAGTATTTTGTGTTTTCTTTATTATTTTGGTCAGGCCAGGGTGTGACATGGGTTTATTTATGTGGTGTGTTTTGTCTTGGGGTTTTTGCTAGTTATTGGGTTTGTGGCTTAGTGGGGGTATCTAGCATAGTCTATGGCTGTCTGGAGTAGTTCTCAATCAGAGGCAGGTGTTTATCGTTGTCTCTGATTGGGAACCATATTTAGACAGCCATATTCTTTAAGTGTTTGGTGGGTGATTGTTCCTGTCTCTGTGTTTGTTGTCACCAGATAGGCTGTTTAGGTTTTCTCACGTTTATTGTTTTGTTAGTTTATTCATGTATAGTCTTCATTAAAAAAAAACATTAATAGAAACCACGCTGCATTTTGGTCCGCCTCTCCTAAAGAAAACCGTTACAGTTTAATCAATCATTGGAAGAAGCTATTTCATAAATGTATCAAGTGCTGGATCAATAATCACATCACACCAACAAATATTTATTCCATCGTCCACATAAGAGTCACAGCAAAATCTTTTATTTTATATTTTAGGCCCAGCTGTTGGACGTTTGGATACAGCTTTAGAACAAAGTTCTACAGTATTAGTAACAATGAGATCAAATCAAATGTATTTATAAAGCCCTTCTTACATCAGCTGATATCTCAAAGTGCTGTACAGAAACCCGGCCTAAAACCCCTGGAGGCTGAGACAGGAGGGGTCAGGAGACACTTTGGCCCCGTGCGATGATACCCCGGACAGGGCCAAACAGGCAGAATATAACCCCACCCACTTTGCCAAAGCACAGCACCCACACCACTAGAGGGATATCTTCAACCACCAACTTACCATCCTGAGACAAGGCCGAGTATAGCCCACAAAGATCTCCGCCACGGCACGGGGGGCGGGGGGCCAACCCAGACAGGAAGATCACATCAGTGACTCAACCCACTCAAGTGACGCACCCCTCCTAGGAACGGCATGGAAGAGCACCAGTAAGCCAGTGACTCAGCCTCTGTAATAGGGTTAGAGGCAGAGAATCGCAGTGGAGAGAGGGGAACGGGCCAGGCAGAGACAGCAAGGGTGGTTCGTTGCTCCAGAGCCTTTCCGTTCACCCTCCCACTCCTGGGCCAGACTACACTCAATCATATGACCCACTGAAGAGATGAGTCTTCAGTAAAGACTTAAATATTGAGACCGAGTCTGCATCTCTCACATGGGTAGGCAGACCATTCCATAAAAATGGAGCTCGATAGGAGAAAGCCCTGCCTCCACCTGTTTGCTTAGAAATTCTAGGGACAATTAGGAGGCATAAGTCTTGTGACCGTAGCGTACGTGTAGGTACATGTATGTACGGCAGGACCAAATCGGAGAGATAGGTAGGAGCAAGCCCATGTAATACTTTGTAGGTTAGCAGTAAAACCTCGAAATCCATACATGTGGATGATCTTGTTCCTGTAGTATTTGTAAACAGGTAGGTTGATTAATTACCTGAACCAGATTACTAGTTACAGTGAGAAGCTTCCTCTTGAGTTGACAGCTTGATGAAAACCAGTCAATGTTCAAGGTCCCCAAGAAAGTAGACCTCTCCTGTTTACATCACGTACACTATCAAGCATTTCACACGTATTATTTAGATACTGACTGTTAGCACTTGGTGGCCTACAGCAACACCCCAAAAGAAAAGGACTTCAAGTACACTTGAAGTAAGATCTTCTCTAAGCATTACAGGGATATGGCTCTGAAAATATACAGCAACACCTCCCCCATAAGCATTCCTGTCTCTTCTATAGATGTTATATCCTTGTATTGCTACTGATGTATCATCAAATGAATGATCTAAGTGTGTCACGGCCTGATCTGTTTCACCTATCCTATTATCCCCGGTGTATTTATACCTGTGTTCTCTGTCTGTTTGTTGTCGGTTCATCTTGTTCGTTTTTTTTTCCTGTCAGCTCCTATCGTTTCCCAGCCTCTCTTTGCTAGTCCTCCTGGGTTTTGGCCGTTGCCTGTCCTGACCCTCTACCCGCCCGCCCGCCTGACCTCTCTGCCTGACCCTGAGCCTGCCTGCCGTCCTGTACCTTTGCCTTAGCCTGGATTTTCGACCCCTGCCTGCCTTGACCGGTCTTTGCCTGCCCCATGTTGCTACAATTAACAGCGTTACTTCGACAGTCTGTATCTGGGTCTTACCTTGATCCCTGATAAAGTGAGTCTCAGAAATGGCTAATATATTAATGTTATGACGTTTTTGATTTCATGAACCTTACTTCTAAGGCTACTTATATTAATATGGGCTATTTTCAGACCTTTCTCATCAGAGATAGACATTATATGGAAAAGAGCAAACAAAATATACATTCAGCAGTCCATTAATCAGAGTGTGTAAGTGCGTGTGTCGGCTGCAGGGTTGAAGCTACGAACCCATAAGCTTGGCTCTCTCATCCCATCCAGGCTTTTGGGAGGGAGTGAGGGTGGACAATGAGCCTGTCATAGTGGATCTAAGCAATGTGCCCACACGCTGTGGCAGCTTTCATGGCTGGGATAAGTTCCTTCCTCTTCTGGTGCACAGCTTCAGGATAGTCCTCGTTGAGGAAGCTATACATTCCTCTCAAGTTCTTGGCTCTTTCCAGAACAGCTATCTTGTCCTTGAACCTCAGGAACTGAACTACTATCATCCTGAGCCTGTCACCTGTCCTGTCCTGGTACCTGTCCAGTCCTGGCACCTGTCATCTCTCCAGTCCTGTCACCTGTCCAGTCCTCTCGAAACCCACCAGTTTCTCAGAGATCATTTCCCTCACTGTGTCCTCAGACTCTGTCCAGGTGTCATAATGGGCTACTATGTACGCATGCTAACAGAAAGGAACGAGGTGGGTAGCTAGCTAAGTGTCCTTGTAGCAAAGGATTTACAAATAAAAATCCAATCTCTTAAAATAATCGTACATTTTCGTCCAATAGGCTGTCATTGATTTTGGCCCAATAGGCCTGACATAGTACCTCTTTCAAGGAGCTCTCCATGTTGACAGGGTTATTCTGCCTAAAAACCTTCAGGTCTACAGTACCTATGGGGGTTTAGCAGTCCTGCCCGGCCTGGTAAGAGTGACCCAACGGGGGTTTAGCATCCCTGCCCGGCCTGGTAAGAGTGACCCGACGGGGGTTTAGCATCCCTGCCCGGCCTGGCTAGTGTGACCTGACGGGGGTTTAGCATACCTGCCCGGCCTGGGTAGAGTGACCCGACGGGGGTTTAGCATCCCTGCCCGGCCTGGCTAGAGTGACCTGACGGGGGTTTAGCATCCCTGCCCGGCCTGGCTAGAGTGACCTGACAGGGGTTTAGCATCCCTGCCCAGCCTGGCTAGAGTGACCCGACGGGGGTTTAGCATCCCTGCCCGGCCTGGCTAGAGTGACCTGACGGGAGTTTAGCATCCCTGCCCGGCCTGGCTAGAGTGACCCGACGGGGGTTTAGCATCCCTGCCCAGCCTGGCTAGAGTGACCCGACAGGGGTTTAGCATACCTGCCCGGCCTGGAAAGAGTGACCCGACGGGGGTTTAGCATACCTGCCCGGCCTGGCTAGAGTGACCTTCATTCTAAGTAAGTCACAGCCTACTGTATATGTGCAATTATGGACTATAATGATTTAATCCAATGAAACGTTTTTTCAATGCTGAATCCCTGCTAGCCTAGTGTGTTGCACTCACATATGCATCACAATGTATTTCTGTGTTTCTGTGTTTCGTTCCTTCTTAGGCACCCTGTCTGGCTCCTGACCAATTGAAAGTGTTTATATGTTTTTAATACGACATGTAGACTATATGAAATGATGAGCGTTTCTTTACCGTCAACTTTTATCATGTTGTATATGGACATTTTTTTTCATTCAAATCATACGGTTTGGTTTCAGTACTTCTAAACCAAACGGTAGGTCCAGGTAGTCACAACAGTGTTGGTTTTAAGTTCTGAAAAAAATGGGAGCGGTAGTTTCTCTACCCCCACCCCCACCCCACTAGGTAGTTACCAAGGCCCTACTGGGTCCCTCAGGCTTGGCATCCCAGGGTTAGGTAGTTACCAAGGCCCTACTGGGTCCCTCAGGCTTGGCATCCCAGGGTTAGGTAGTTACAAAGGCCCTACTGGGTCCCTCAGGCTTGGCATCCCACGGTTAGGTAGTTACCAAGGCCCTACTTGATCCCTCAGGCTTGGAATCCCAGGGTTAGGTAGTTACCAAGGCCCTACTGGGTCCCTCAGGCTTGGCATCCCAGGGTTGGGTAGTTACCAAGGCCTTACTGGGTCCCTCACGCTTGGCATCCCAGGGTTAGGTAGTTACCAAGGCCCTGCTGGGTCCCTCAGGCTTGGCATCCTAGGGTTAGGTAGTTACCAAGGCCCTACTGGGTCCCTCAGGCTTGGCATCCCAAGGTTAGGTAGTTACCAAGGCCCTACCGGGTCCCCCAGGCTTGGAATCCCAGGATTAGGTAGTTACCAAGGCCCTACTGGGTCCCTCAGGCTTGTCATCCCAGGGTTAGGTAGTTACCAAGGCCCTACTGGGTCCCACAGGCTTGGCATCCCAGGGTTAGGTAGTTACCAAGGCCCTACTGGGTCCCTCAGGCTTGGCATCCCAGGGTTAGGTAGTTACAAAGGCCCTACTGGGTCCCTCAGGCTTGGCATCCCACGGTTAGGTAGTTACCAAGGCCCTACTTGATCCCTCAGGCTTGGAATCCCAGGGTTAGGTAGTTACCAAGGCCCTACTGGGTCCCTCAGGCTTGGCATCCCAGGGTTAGGTAGTTACCAAGGCCCTACTGGGTCCCTCAGGCTTGGCATCCCAGGGTTAGGTAGTTACAAAGGCCCTACTGGGTCCCTCAGGCTTGGCATCCCACGGTTAGGTAGTTACCAAGGCCCTACTTGATCCCTCAGGCTTGGAATCCCAGGGTTAGGTAGTTACCAAGGCCCTACTGGGTCCCTCAGGCTTGGCATCCCAGGGTTGGGTAGTTACCAAGGCCTTACTGGGTCCCTCACGCTTGGCATCCCAGGGTTAGGTAGTTACCAAGGCCCTGCTGGGTCCCTCAGGCTTGGCATCCTAGGGTTAGGTAGTTACCAAGGCCCTACTGGGTCCCTCAGGCTTGGCATCCCAAGGTTAGGTAGTTACCAAGGCCCTACCGGGTCCCCCAGGCTTGGAATCCCAGGATTAGGTAGTTACCAAGGCCCTACTGGGTCCCTTTAGGCTTGTCATCCCAGGGTTAGGTAGTTACCAAGGCCCTACTGGGTCCCACAGGCTTGGCATCCCAGGGTTAGGTAGTTACCAAGGCCCTACTGGGTCCCTCAGGCTTGGCATCCCAGGGTTAGGTAGTTACAAAGGCCCTACTGGGTCCCTCAGGCTTGGCATCCCACGGTTAGGTAGTTACCAAGGCCCTACTTTATCCCTCAGGCTTGGAATCCCAGGGTTAGGTAGTTACCAAGGCCCTACTGGGTCCCTCAGGCTTGGCATCCCAGGGTTGGGTAGTTACCAAGGCCTTACTGGGTCCCTCACGCTTGGCATCCCAGGGTTAGGTAGTTACCAAGGCCCTGCTGGGTCCCTCAGGCTTGGCATCCTAGGGTTAGGTAGTTACCAAGACCCTACTGGGTCCCTCAGGCTTGGCATCCCAAGGTTAGGTAGTTACCAAGGCCCTACCGGGTCCCCCAGGCTTGGAATCCCAGGATTAGGTAGTTACCAAGGCCCTACTGGGTCCCTCAGGCTTGTCATCCCAGGGTTAGGTAGTTACCAAGTCCCTACTGGGTCCCACAGGCTTGGCATCCCAGGGTTAGGTAGTTACCAAGGCCCTACTGGGTCCCCCAGGCTTGGAATCCCAGGATTAGGTAGTTACCCAGGCCCTACTGGGTCCCTCAGGCTTGTCATCCCAGGGTTAGGTAGTTACCAAGGCCCTACTGGGTCCCACAGGCTTGGCATCCCAGGGTTAGGTAGTTACCAAGGCGCTACTGGGTCCCTGAGGCTTGGCATCCCAGGGTTAAGTAGTTACCAAGGCCCTACTGGGTCCCTCAGGCTTGGCATCCCAGAGTTAGGTAGTTACCAAGGCCCTACTGGGTCCCTCAGGCTTGGCATCCCAGGGTTAGGTAGTTACGAAGGCCCTAATGGGTCCCCCAGGCTTGGCATCCCAGGGTTAGGTAGTTACCAAGGCCCTACTGGGTCCCTCAGGCTTGGCATCCCAAGGTTAGGTAGTTACCAAGGCCCTACTGGGTCCCCCAGGCTTGGCATCCCAGGATTAGGTAGTTACCAAGGCCCTACTGGGTCCCTCATGCTTGGCATCTCAGGGTTAGGTAGTTACCAAGGCCCTACTGGGTCCCTCAGGCTTGGCATCCCAGGGCTAGGTAGTTACCAAGGCCCTACTGGGTCCCTCATGCTTGGCATCTCAGGATTAGGCAGTTACCAAGGCCCTACTGGGTCCCTCAGGCTTGGCATCCCAGGGTTAGGTAGTTACCAAGGCCCTACTGGGTCCCTCAGGCTTGTCATCCCAGGGTTAGGTAGTTACCAAGGCCCTGCTGGGTCCCTCAGGCTTGGCATCCCAGTGTTAGGTAGTTACCAAGGCCCTGCTAGGTCCCTCAGGCTTGGAATCCCAGGGTTAGGTAGTTACCAAGGCCCTACAGGTTCCTTCAGACTTGGCATCCCACGGTTAGGTAGTTACCAAGGCCCTACTTGATCCCTCAGGCTTGGAATCCCAGGGTTAGGTAGTTACCAAGGCCCTAATGGGTCCCTCAGGCTTGGCATCCCAGGGTTGGGTAGTTACCAAGGCCTTACTGGGTCCCTCACGCTTGGCATCCCAGGGTTAGGTAGTTACCAAGGCCCTACTGGGTCCCTCAGGCTTGGCATCCCAGGGTTAGGTAGTTACCAAGGCCCTACTGGGTCCCTCAGGCTTGGCATCCCAGAGTTAGGTAGTTACCAAGGCCCTACTGGGTCCCTCACGCTTGGCATCCCAGGGTTAGGTAGTTACGAAGGCCCTAATGGGTCCCCCAGGCTTGGCATCCCAGGGTTGGGTAGTTACCAAGGCCCTACTGGGTCCTTCAGGCTTGGCATCCCAAGGTTAGGTAGTTACCAAGGCCCTACTGGGTCCCCCTGGCTTGGCATCCCAGGATTAGGTAGTTACCAAGGCCCTACTGGGTCCCTCAGGCTTGGCATCCCAGGGTTAGGTAGTTACCAAGGCCCTGCTAGGTCCCTCAGGCTTGGCATCCCAGGGTTAGGTAGTTACCAAGGCCCTATTGGGTCCCTCAGGCTTGGCATACCAGGGTTGGGTAGTTACCAAGGCCCTGCTGGGTCCCTCAGGCTTGGCATCCTAGGGTTAGGTAGTTACCAAGGCCCTACTGGGTCCCTCAGGCTTGGCATCCCAAGGTTAGGTAGTTACCAAGGCAGGGTTGGGTAGTTACCAAGGCCCTGCTGGGTCCCTCAGGCTTGGCATCCTAGGGTTAGGTAGTTTCCAAGGCCCTACTGGGTCCCTCAGGCTTGGCATCCCAAGGTTAGGTAGTTACCAAGGCCCTACTCGGTCCCCCAGGCTTGGCATCCCAGGATTAGGTAGTTACCAAGGCCCTACTGGGTCCCTCAGGCTTGGCATCCTAGGGTTAGGTAGTTACCAAGGCCCTACTGGGTCCCTCAGGCTTGGCATCCCAAGGTTAGGTAGTTACCAAGGACCTACTCGGTACCCCAGGCTTGGCATCCCAGGGTTAGGTAGTTACGAAGGCCCTAATGGGTCCCCCAGGCTTGGCATCCCAGGGTTAGGTAGTTACCAAGGCCCTACTGGGTCCCTCAGGCTTGACATCCCAGGGTTAGTTAGTTACCAAGGCCCTACTGGGTCCCTCAGGCTTGGCATCCCAGGGTTAGGTAGTTACCAAGGCCCTACTGGGTCCCTCAGGCTTGGCATCCCAGGGTTAGGTAGTTACCAAGGCCCTACTGGGTCCCTCAGGCTTGTCATCCCAGGGTTAGGTAGTTACCAAGGCCCTGCTGGGTCCCTCAGGCTTGGCATCCCAGTGTTAGGTAGTTACCAAGGCCCTGCTAGGTCCCTCAGGCTTGGCATCCCAGGGTTAGGTAGTTACCAAGGCCCTACTGGGTCCCTCAGGCTTGGCATCCCACGGTTAGGTAGTTACCAAGGCCCTACTTGGCTTGGAATCCCAGGGTTAGGTAGTTACCAAGGCCCTACTGGGTCCCTCAGGCTTGGTATCCCAGGGTTAGGTAGTTACCAAGGCCCTACTGGGTCCCTCAGGCTTGTCATCCCAGGGTTAGGTAGTTACCAAGGCCCTACTGGGTCCCTCAGGCTTGGCATCCCAGGGTTGGGTAGTTACCAAGGCCTTACTGGGTCCCTCACGCTTGGCATCCCAGGGTTAGGTAGTTACCAAGGCCCTACTGGGTCCCTCAGGCTTGTCATCCCATGGTTAGGTAGTTACCAAGGCCCTACTGGGTCCCTCAGGCTTGGCATCCCAGGGTTAGGTAGTTACCAAGGCCCTACTGGGTCCCCCAGGCTTGGCACCACAGTGTTAGGTAGTTACCAAGGCCCTACTGGGTCCCTCGGGCTTGGCATCCCAGGGTTAGGTAGTTACCAAGGCCCTACTGGGTCCCTCAGGCTTGGCATCCCAGGGTTAGGTAGTTACCAAGGCCCTACTGGGTCCCTCAGGCTTGGCATCCCAGGGTTAGGTAGTTACCAAGGCCCTACTGGGTCCCTCAGGCTTGGAATCCCAGGGTTAGGTAGTTACCAAGGCCCTACTGCGTCCCCCAGGCTTGGAATCCCAGGGTTAAGTAGTTTCCAAGGCCCTATTGGGTCCCCCAGGCTTGGAATCCCAGGGTTATGTAGTTACCAAGGCCCTACTGGGTCCCTCAGGCTTGGCATCCCAGGGTTAGGTAGTTACCAAGGCCCTACTGGGTCACTCAGGTTTAGCATCCCAGGGATAGGTAGTTACCAAGGCCCTACTGCGTCCCCCAGGCTTGGCACCCCAGTGTTAGGTAGTTACCAAGGCCCTACTGGGTCCCTCAGGCTTGGCATCCCAGGGTTAGGTAGTTACCAAGGCCCTACTGGGTCCCTCAGGCTTGTCATCCCAGGGTTAGGTAGTTACCAAGGCCCTGCTGGGTCCCTCAGGCTTGGCATCCCAGTGTTAGGTAGTTACCAAGGCCCTGCTAGGTCCCTCAGGCTTGGCATCCCAGGGTTAGGTAGTTACCAAGGCCCTACTGGGTCCCTCAGGCTTGGCATCCCACGGTTAGGTAGTTACCAAGGCCCTACTTGGCTTGGAATCCCAGGGTTAGGTAGTTACCAAGGCCCTACTGGGTCCCTCAGGCTTGGTATCCCAGGGTTAGGTAGTTACCAAGGCCCTACTGGGTCCCTCAGGCTTGTCATCCCAGGGTTAGGTAGTTACCAAGGCCCTACTGGGTCCCTCAGGCTTGGCATCCCAGGGTTGGGTAGTTACCAAGGCCTTACTGGGTCCCTCACGCTTGGCATCCCAGGGTTAGGTAGTTACCAAGGCCCTACTGGGTCCCTCAGGCTTGTCATCCCATGGTTAGGTAGTTACCAAGGCCCTACTGGGTCCCTCAGGCTTGGCATCCCAGGGTTAGGTAGTTACCAAGGCCCTACTGGGTCCCCCAGGCTTGGCACCACAGTGTTAGGTAGTTACCAAGGCCCTACTGGGTCCCTCGGGCTTGGCATCCCAGGGTTAGGTAGTTACCAAGGCCCTACTGGGTCCCTCAGGCTTGGCATCCCAGGGTTAGGTAGTTACCAAGGCCCTACTGGGTCCCTCAGGCTTGGCATCCCAGGGTTAGGTAGTTACCAAGGCCCTACTGGGTCCCTCAGGCTTGGAATCCCAGGGTTAGGTAGTTACCAAGGCCCTACTGCGTCCCCCAGGCTTGGAATCCCAGGGTTAGGTAGTTTCCAAGGCCCTATTGGGTCCCCCAGGCTTGGAATCCCAGGGTTATGTAGTTACCAAGGCCCTACTGGGTCCCTCAGGCTTGGCATCCCAGGGTTAGGTAGTTACCAAGGCCCTACTGGGTCACTCAGGTTTAGCATCCCAGGGATAGGTAGTTACCAAGGCCCTACTGCGTCCCCCAGGCTTGGCACCCCAGTGTTAGGTAGTTACCAAGGCCCTACTGGGTCCCCCAGGCTTGGGATCCCAGGGTTAGGTAGTTACCAAGGCCCTACTGTGTCCCTCAGGCTTGGCATCCCAGTGTTAGGTAGTTACCAAGGCCCTACTGGGTCCCCAGGCTTGGCATCCCAGGGTTAGGTAGCTACCATGTCCCTACTGGGTCCCTTGGGCTTGACATCCCAGGGTTAGGTAGTTACCAAGGCCCTACTGGGTCCCTCAGGCTTGGCATCCCAGGGTTAGGTAGTTACGAAGGCCCTAATGGGTCCCCCAGGCTTGGCATCCCAGGGTTAGGTAGTTACCAAGGCCCTACTGGGTCCCTCAGGCTTGACATCCCAGGGTTAGGTAGTTACCAAGGCCCTACTGGGTCCCTCAGGCTTGGCATCCCAGGGTTAGGTAGTTAACAAGGCCCTACTGGGTCCCTCAGGCTTGGCATCCCAGGGTTAGGTAGTTACCAAGGCCCTACTGGGTCCCTCAGGCTTGTCATCCCAGGGTTAGGTAGTTACCAAGGCCCTACTGGGTCCCCCAGGCTTGGCACCCCAGTGTTAGGTAGTTACCAAGGCCCTACTGGGTCCCCCCGGCTTGGCATCCCAGGGTTAGGTAGTTACCAAGGCCCTGCTGGGTCCCTCAGGCTTGGCATCCCAGGGTTAGGTAGTTACCAAGGACCTACTGGGTCCCTCAGGCTTGGCATCCCAAGGTTAGGTAGTTACCAAGGCCCTACTGGGTCCCCCAGGCTTGACATCCCAGGGTTAGGTAGTTACCAAGGCCCTACTGGGTCCCTCAGGCTTGGCATCCCAGGGTTAGGTAGTTACCAAGGCCCTACTGGGTCCCTCAGGCTTGACATCCCAGGGTTAGGTAGTTACCAAGGCCCTAATGGGTCCCTCAGGCTTGGCATCCCAGGGTTAGGTAGTTACCAAGGCCCTACTGGGTCCCTCAGGCTTGACATCCCAGGGTTAGGTAGTTACCAAGGCCCTACTGGGTCCCTCAGGCTTGGCATCCCAGGGTTAGGTAGTTACGAAGGCCCTAATGGGTCCCCCAGGCTTGGCATCCCAGGGTTAGGTAGTTACCAAGGCCCTACTGGGTCCCTCAGGCTTGACATCCCAGGGTTAGGTAGTTACCAAGGCCCTACTGGGTCCCTCAGGCTTGGCATCCCAGGGTTAGGTAGTTAACAAGGCCCTACTGGGTCCCTCAGGCTTGGCATCCCAGGGTTAGGTAGTTACCAAGGCCCTACTGGGTCCCTCAGGCTTGTCATCCCAGGGTTAGGTAGTTACCAAGGCCCTACTGGGTCCCCCAGGCTTGGGATACCAGGGTTAGAGTAGTTACCAAGGCCCTACTGTGTCCCTCAGGCTTGGCATCCCAGTGTTAGGTAGTTACCAAGGCCCTACTGGGTCCCTCAGGCTTGGCATCCCAGGGTTAGGTAGTTACCAAGGCCCTACATGGTCCCTCAGGCTTGGCATCCCAGGGTTAGGTAGTTACCAAGGCCCTACATGGTCCCTCAGGCTTGGCATCCCAGGGTTAGGTAGTTACCAAGGCCCTACATGGTCCCTCAGGCTTGGCATCCCAGGGTTAGGTAGTTACCAAGGCCCTACTGGGTCCCTCAGGCTTGGCATCCCAGGGTTATGTAGTTACCAAGGCCCTACATGGTCCCTCGGGCTTGGCATCCCAGGGTTAGGTAGTTACCAAGGCCCTACTGGGTCCCTCAGGCTTGGCATCCCAGGGTTAGGTTGTTACCAAGACACTACTGGGTCCCTCAGGCTTGGCATCCCAGGGTTGGGTAGTTAACAAGGCCCCACATGGTCTCTCAGGCTTGGCATCCAAGGTTTAGGTAGTTACCAAGGCCCTACTGGGTCCCTCAGGCTTGGCATCCCAGGGTTAGGTTGTTACCAAGGCCCTACTGGGTCCCTCAGGCTTGGCATCCCAGGGTTAGGTAGTTACCAAGGCCCTACTGGGTCCCTCAGGCTTGGCATCCCAGGGTTAGGTAGTTACCAAGGCCCTACTGGGTCCCTCAGGCTTGGAATCCCAGGGTTAGGTAGTTACCAAGGCCCTACTGGGTCTCTCAGGCTTGGCATCCCAGGGTTAGGTAGTTACCAAGGCCCTACTGGGTCCCTCAGGCTTGGCATCCCAGGGTTAGGTAGTTACCAAGGCCCTACTGGGTCCCTCAGGCTTGGCATCCCAGGGTTAGGTAGTTACCAAGGCCCTACTGGGTCCCTCAGGCTTGGCATCCCAGGGTTAGGTAGTTACCAAGGCCCTACTGGGTCCCTCAGGCTTGGAATCCCAGGGTTAGGTAGTTACCAAGGCCCTACTGCGTCCCCCAGGCTTGGAATCCCAGGGTAAGGTAGTTTCCAAGGCCCTATTGGGTCCCCCAGGCTTGGCATCCCAGGGTTATGTAGTTACGAAGGCCCTACTGGGTCCCTCAGGCTTTGCATCCCAGGTTAGGTAGTTACCAAGGCCCTACTGGGTCACTCAGGCTTGGCACCCCAGTGTTAGGTAGTTACCAAGGCCCTACTGGGTCCCCCAGGCTTGGGATCCCAGGGTTAGGTAGTTACCAAGGCCCTACATGGTCCCTCCGGCTTGGCATCCCAGGGTTAGGTAGTTACCAAGGCCCTACATGGTCCCTCAAGCTTGGCATCCCAGGGTTAGGTAGTTACCAAGGCCCTAATGGGTCCCCCAGGCTTGGCATCCCAGGGTTAGGTAGTTACCAAGGCCCTACTGGGTCCCTCAGGCTTGACATCCCAGGGTTAGGTAGTTACCAAGGCCCTACTGGGTCCCTCAGGCTTGGCATCCCAGGGTTAGGTAGTTACCAAGTCCCTACTGGGTCCCTTGGGCTTGGTATCCCAGGGTTAGGTAGTTACCAAGGCTCTACTGGGTCCCTCAGGCTTGGCATCCCAGGGTTAGGTAGTTACCAAGGCCCTACTGCGTCCCTCAGGCTTGGCATCCCAGGGTTAGGTAGTTACCAAATGCCCTACTGGGTCCCTCAGGCTTGGCATCCCAGGGTTAGGTATTTACCAAGGCCCTACTGGGTCCCTCAGGCTTGGCATCCCAGGGTTAGGTAGTTACCAAGGCCCTACTGGGTCCTCCAGGCTTGGGATCCCAGGGTTAGGTAGTTACCAAGGCCCTACTGGGTCCCTCAGGCTTGGCATCCCAGTGTTAGGTAGTTACCAAGGCCCTACTGGGTCCCTCAGGCTTGGCATCCCAGTGTTAGGTAGTTACCAAGTCCCTACTGGGTCCCTTGGGCTTGACATCCCAGGTTTAGGTAGTTACCAAGGCCCTAACTGGTCCCTCGGGCTTGGCATCCCAGGTTTAGGTAGTTACCAAGGCCCTACATGGTCCCTCGGGCTTGGCATCCCACGGTTAGGTAGTTACCAAGGCCCTACTGGGTCCCTCAGGCTTGGCATCCCAGGGTTAGGTTGTTACCAAGGCCCTACTGGGTCCCTCGGGCTTGGCATCCCAGCGTTAGGTAGTTACCAAGGCCCTACTGGGTCCCCCAGGCTTGGCATCCCATGGTTAGGTATTTACCAAGGCCCTACTGGGTCCCTCAGGCTTGTCATCCCAGGTTTAGGTAGTTACCAAGGCCCTACTGGGTCCCTCAGGCTTGGCATCCCAGAGAAAACATTGTTTAGACATTCCATTACACTCTATGCAGTTCACGTTGAACTTTGGTACACTTTTGATTTCAACTGTCTGTCGTAAGACTCACACGAGTCCAAAAGTACACACAATGCACACAATCATGAATACAAACACACACGATAATGCACACACATAAGTACACGTGCGCGTGAACACAATCACATGCACTCACAAACGTGATCGAGTAACTATTAGAGATACTAACAAATCAATTAGATAAATTAGTATAAAATATGCAGCTTTGCACAATCAGGACATCAAGAGATCAACTCTGACAATCACTAACAGACAGAAAAACCAGGTCCACCCATCCCATTAACAGAAAGGACAACCAGGACCAACCATCCCATTAACAGAAAGGACAACCAGGACCAACCATCCCATTAAAAGACAGGACAACCAGGACCAACCATCCCATTAACAGAAAGGACAACCAGGACCAACCATCCCATTAAAAGACAGGACAACCAGGGCCAACCATCCCATTACCAGGCAGGAGGACAACCAGGACCAACCATCCCATTAACAGACAGGAGAACAACCAGGACCAACCATCCCATTAACAGACAGGACAACCAGGACAACCAGGACCAACCAACCCATTAACAGACCGGAGGACAACCAGGACCAACCATGCCATTAACAGACAGGAGAACAACCAGGACCAACCATCCCATTAACAGACAGGACAACCAGGACAACCAGGACCAACCAACCCATTAACAGACCGGAGGACAACCAGGACCAACCATCCCATTAACAGGCAGGAGGACAACCAGGACCAACCATCCCATTAACAGACAGGAGAACAACCAGGACCAACCATCCCATTAACAGACAGGACAACCAGGACAACCAGGACCAACCAACCCATTAACAGACCGGAGGACAACCAGGACCAACCATGCCATTAACAGACAGGACAACCATGACCAACCATCCCATTAACAGACAGGAGAACAACCAGGACCAACCATCCCATTAACAGACAGGACAACCAGGACCAACCATCCCATTAACAGACCGGAAGACAACCAGGACTGACCAGGACCAACCAACCCATTAACAGACAGGAGGACAACCAGGACCAACCATCCCATTAACAGACAGGACAACCAGGACCAACCATCCCATTAACAGACAGGACAACCAGGACCAACCATCCCATTAACAGACAGGACAACCAGGACCAACCATCCCATTAACAGACAGGACAACCAGGACCAACCATCCCATTAACAGACAGCACAACCAGGACCATCCATCCCATTCACAGACAGGACAACCAGGACTGACCAGCCCATTAACAGACAGGACAACCAGGACCATCCATCCCATTAACAGACAGGACAACCAGGACTGACCAGCCCATTGACAGACAGGACAACCAGGACCAACCATCCCATTAACAGACAGGACAACCAAGACCAACCATCCCATTAACAGACAGGAGGACAACCAGGACCAACCATCCCATTAGCAGACAGGACAACCATGACCAACCATCCCATTAACAGACAGGAGGACAACCAGGACCAACCATCCCATTAACAGACAGGACAACCATGACCAACCATCCCATTAACAGACAGGACAACCAGGACTGACCAGGACCAACCAACCCATTAACAGACGGGAGGACAACCACAGAATACCAGGGTGCGTTCTCAGAGCATGCAGTAAGACTTTTCAACAGGTCAACACTCGCAAGGCTGCCGGGCCAGACGGAATACCAGGGCTCGTTATCAGAGCTTGTACAGACCAGCTGTCAAATGTCTTCACAGACATTTTCAATCTCTCATTGTCCCAGTCTGTAATCCCAACGTATTTCAAGCTGACCACCATTGTCCCTGTTCCTAAGAACCCAAGGTAACCTGCCTAAATGACTATCGCCCTGAAACGCTCACATCTGTAATTAGGAAGGGCTTTGAAAGGCTGGTCATGACACATATCAACACTATCAACCCAGACACCCTGGGCCCAGTCCAATTAGGATACCGCCCCAACAGATCCACAGATGACGCAATCTCTATTGCACTTCAGCCACACACCCAGCCATGAGCTGTTCACTCCCTTAATATGGAGCTGGTCCCTCCATTGCTACTATAACAGCCTCCACTTTTCTGGGAAAGATTTCCACTAGATGTTGGAACATTGCTGAGGGAACTTGCTTCCATTCAGCCACAAGAGCATTAGTGAGGTCGGGGCACTGATGTTGGGGGTGATTAGTCCTGGCTCACAGTCGGAATTTCACTTCATCCCAAAGGTGTTTGATGGGGTTGAGGTCAGGGCTCTGTGCAGGCCAGTCAAGTTCTTTCACACCGATCTGGACAAATCATTTCTGTATGGATTTCTGTATGGTATTGTCATGCTGAAACAGGAAAGGCCCTTCCTCAAACTGTTGCCACAAAGTTGGAATCACAGAATTGTCTAGAATGTCATTGTATGCTGTAGCGTTAAGAATTCCCTTCACTGGAACTAAGGGGCCTGAACCATGAAAAACAGCCCCAGACCAATATTCCTCCTCCACCAAACTTTACAGTTGGCGCTATGCTTAGGAGCAGGTAACATAGCGTAGCAGGTAGCCTTCTCCTGGCAAACCCAGATTTGTTTGTTGTACAGCCGGATAGTGAAGCGTGATCCATCACTCCAGAGAACACGTTTCCACTGCTCCAGAGTCCAATGGCGGTGAGCTTTACATCACTCCAGCCGACACTTGGCATTGCGCATGGTGATGTTAGGCTTGTGTGCGGCTGCTCGGCCACGGAAACCCATTTCATGAAGCTCTCGACGAACAGTTCTGGTGCTCACGTTGCTTCCAGAGGCAGTTTGGAACTCGGTAGTGGAGTGTTGTAAACCGTGGACAGACCATTCGCTTCAGCACTCGGAGGTCCCGTTCTGTGAGCTGGTGTGGAACTTCGCAGGTGAACCGTTGTTGGGCCTAGACATTTCCACTTCACAATATCAGCATTTACAGTTGACTGGGGCAGCTCTAGCAGGGCAGAAAGTTGATGAACTGCCACATGGAAAGTCACTAAGCTTTTCAGTAAGGCCCATTCTACTGCCAATGTTTGTCTATGGAGATTGCCTGGCTGTGTGCTCAATTTTATCCACCTGTCAGCAACGGTTTGTGGCTGAAATAGACACATCCACTAATTTGAAGGAGTGTCCACATAATTTTGTATATACACTATCTGTCAAACGTTTGGACACAGCTACTCATTCAAGGGTTCTAGAACACCTACTCATTCAAGGGATTTTCTTTATTTGTACTATTTTCTACATTGTAGAATAATTGTGAAGACATCAACACTATGAAATAACACATATGGAGTCATGTAGTAACCAAAAAGTGTTAAACAAATCTAAAGATATTTTATATTTAAGATTCTTCAAATAGCCACCCTTTGCCTTGATGACAGCTTTGCACATTATAGGGGTTGGGACTAGGGTGGGGTTGGGACTAGGGAGGGGGTGGGACTAGGGAGGGGGTGGGAGGTGGGAGGGGGTGGGAGGTGGGAGGGGGTGGGACTAGGGTGGGGTTGGGACTAGAGAGTGGTCTTGGGAGGAGGAGGGACTAGTGATGGGTTGGGTCTAGAGAGGAGGTGGGACTAGGGAGGAGGAGGGACTAGGGAGGGGTCTTGGGAGGAGGTGGGACTTGGGAGGGTTTGGGACTAGGGAGGAGGGGGGACTAGGGAGGGGTTGGGACTAGGGAGGGTTTGGGAGGAGGTGGGACTAGGGAGGCGTTGGGACTAGGGAGGAGGTGGGACTAGGGAGGAGGTGGGACTAGGGAGGGGTTGGGACTAGGGAGGGGTTGAGACTAGGGAGTAGGTGGGACTAGGGAGGGGTTAGGACTAGGGAGGGTGGGAGGAGGTAGAACTAGGGAGGAGGTGAGACTAGGGAGGAGGTGGGACTAGGGAGGAGGTGGGACTAGGGAGGGGCTGGGACTAGGGAGGGTGGGAGGAGGTGGGACAGGGGAGGAGGTGAGACTAGGGAGGAGGTGGGACTAGGGAGGAGGTGGGACTAGGGAGGAGGTGAGACTAGGGAGGAGGTGGGACTAGGGAGGGGTTGAGACTAGAGAGGGAGGGAGGGAGGGAGGGAGGGAGGGGAGGAGAGGAGGGAGGGAGGGAGGGAGGGAGGGAGGGAGGGGGAGGTGAGGAGACAGGGAGGGGTAAAGGGGAGGTGAGGAGACAGGGAGGGGGAAAGGGAAGGGGAGAAGGCAGGGAGAGAGGGAGAGAGAAAGGGAAGGGGAGGAGGCAGGGAGAGAGGGAGAGAGAAAGGGAAGGGGAGGAGCCAGGGAGAGAGGGGGAAAGGGGAGGTGAGGACGGGGTGTCTGCAGGGAGGGTGGGGGGTGGAGATAGCAGTGTGGTTATGGTTTAGATAGAGCCTATGATAAGGGTGACATCGGATGGTGTGGTGGACATCCGGCCGCTGTGGTGTCGGTGCCACCCTGTCTCCCCCAGATAGGAGCCCTCTGGCTGGGGCTCCAACGCCTGCAGCAGCCTGCCTCCTGGCCCACAGAGCAGAAGTGGTCAGATCGGCGGTTAGGGCCCTGCGCTCTAAAATACACCCCCCCCCCAACACCAGTTACAGAGGAGAGACAGCGGTTTTACCAGGAGAGAAGGGGCGTGGGGTTACGGGAAGGGTTAAGGGGACAGGAAGATAAGAATTATCACAATCTGTTCTCTCAAAGGATAACATAATCTATTCCAGCCCCCAGAACCTGGTTAGAGGAGAGGAGTGGGAGACGCTAGGGGTTATAGTTAGAGGAGGGAGACCCTACAGGGTAGGGGTTATGGTTAGAGGAGAGGAGAGGGAGACCCTACAGGGTAGGGGTTATGGTTAGAGGAGAGGGAGACCCTACAGGGTAGGGGTTATGGTTAGAGGAGAGTAGAGGGAGACCCTACAGGGTAGGGGTTATGGTTAGAGGAGAGTAGAGGGAGACGCTACAGGGTAGGGGGTATGGTTAGAGGAGAGGGAGACCCTACAGGGTAGGGGGTATGGTTAGAGGAGAGTAGAGGGAGACCCTACAGGGTAGGGGTTATGGTTAGAGGAGAGTAGAGGGAGACGCTACAGGGTAGGGGTTATGGTTAGAGGAGAGGGAGACCCTACAGGGTAGGGGTTATGGTTAGAGAAGAGGAGAGGAGAGGGAGACCCTACAGGGTAGGGGTTATGGTTAGAGGAGAGGAGAGGAGAGGAGAGGAGAGGAGAGGAGAGGAGAGGAGAGGAGAGGAGAGGAGAGGAGAGGAGAGGAGAGGAGAGGGAGACCCTACAGGGTAGGGGTTATAGTTAGAGGAGGGAGACCCTACAGGGTAGGGATTATGGTTAGAGGAGAGGAGAGGGAGACCCTACAGGGTAGGGGTTATGGTTAGAGGAGAGGGAGACCCTACAGGGTAGGGGTTATGGTTAGAGGAGAGTAGAGGGAGACACTACAGGGTAGGGGTTATGGTTAGAGGAGAGGGAGACCCTACAGGGTAGGGGTTATGGTTAGAGGAGAGGAGAGGGAGACCCTACAGGGTAGGGGTTATGGTTAGAGGAGAGGAGAGGGAGACCCTACAGGGAAGGGGTTATAGTTAGAGGAGAGGGAGACCCTACAGGGTAGGGGTTATGGTTAGAGGAGAGGAGAGGAGAGGGAGACCCTACAGGGTAGGGTACCTGGTCCACCACTCTACCTGGTCCACCACTCTACCTGGTCCACCACTCTACCTGGCCCACCACTCTACCTGGTCCACCACTCTACCTGGCCCACCACTCTACCTGGCCCACCACTCTACCTGGTCCACCACTCTACCTGGTCCACCACTCTACCCGGTCCACCATTCTACCTGTTCCACCACTCTACCTGGTCCACCACTCTACCCGGTCCACCACTCTACCTGGCCCACCACTCTACCCGGTCCACCACTCTACCTGGTCCACCACTCTACCTGGTCCACCACTCTACCTGGTCCACCACTCTACCCGGTCCACCACTCTACCTGGCCCACCACTCTACCCGGTCCACCAGTCCACCACTCTACCTTGCCCAACACTCTACCTGGTCCACCACTCTACCTGGTCCACCACTCTACCTGGTCCACCACTCTACCTGGTCCACCACTCTACCTTGCTCACCACTCTACCCGGTCCACCACTCTACCTGGCCCACCACTCTACCTGGCCCACCACTCTACCTGGCCCACCACTCTACCTGGCCCACCACTCTACCCTGGACTTGAACAGCCTCTATGACCAGGTCCACCTCTACAAGGCAGCAGTGCCCACCATGCACCCCACCCCACCTGAGGTCATCTGCCTTTGGCCTAAAGAGCAACCTGGACTTCACCAAATAAATCAGAAATACAGACATTATCATCCAACAAGAAACCTGGTATAGAGGAGATGGACCCACTGGTTGTCCTCTAGGTTACAGAGAGCTGGTAGTCCCATCCACCACACTACCAGGTGGGTGGTATAGAGGAGATGGACCCACTGGTTGCCCTCTAGGTTACAGAGAGCTGGTAGTCCCATCCACCACACTACCAGGTGGGTGGTATAGAGTAGACTCACCCACTGGTTGTCATCTAGGTTACAGAGAGCTGTTAGTCCCATCCACCACACTACCAGGTATAGAGGAGATGGACCCACTGGTTACCCTCTAGGTTACAGAGAGCTGGTAGTCCCATCCACCACACTACCAGGTGGGTGGTATAGAGGAGATGGACCCACTGCTTGCCCTCTAGGTTACAGAGAGCTGGTAGTCCCATCCACCAAACTACCAGGTGTGAAACAGGGAAGGGACTCAGGGGGTATGCTAATTTGGTATAGAGCAGACCTAACTCACTCTATTAATTTAAATTAATCAAAACAGGAACATTTTACATTTGGCTTGAAATGAATAAGGAAATGATCTGAACAGAGAAAAATGTCCTCCTGTGTGCTACCTATATCCCCCCACTAGAACTCCCATACTTTAATGAAGACAGTCCGTCTGACTGCACTGGGAGAGGAGAGGAGAGGAGAGGAGAGGAGAGGAGAGGAGAGGAGAGGAGAGGAGAGGAGAGGAGAGGAGAGGAGAAACAGGACATTTCATTTATTGCTTTACTCATCATTTAAAGCATTGATTTACCATCATTCAGTGTAGAGTTACTCCAGTCCTGTTGTCAAAGGTCAGAGGTGTTGTCAGAGCCCAGAGGTGTTGTCACAGGCCAGAGGTGTTGTCAGAGCCCAGAGGCCAGAGGTGTTGTCAGAGCCCAGAGGCCAGAGGTGTTGTCAGAGCCCAGAGGTGTTGTCAAAGGACAGAGGTGTTGTCAGAGCCCAGAGGTGTTGTCACAGGCCAGAGGTGTTGTCACAGGCCAGAGGTGTTGTCAGAGCCCAGAGGTGTTGTCACAGGCCAGAGGTGTTGTCAGAGCCCAGAGGTGTTGTCAGAGACCAGAGGTGTTGTCAGAGAGACCAGAGGTGTTGTCAGAGACCAGAGGTGTTGTCAGAGGCCAGAGGCCAGAGGTGTTGTCAGACACCAGAGGTATTGTCAGAGACCAGAGGCCAGAGGTATTTTCAGAGACCAGAGGGGTTGTCAGAGACTAGAGGTGTTGTCAGAGGCCAGAGGTGTTGTCAGAGGCAAGAGGTGGTGTCAGAGACCAGAGGTGTTGTCAGAGACCAGATACCAGAGGTGTTGTCAGAGACCAGAGGTGTTGTCCGAGACCAGAGGGGTTCTCAGAGGCCAGAGGTGTTGTCCGAGAGACCAGAGGGGTTGTCAGAGGCCAGAGGTGTTGTCAGAGTCCAGAGGTGTTGTCAGACAACAGAGACCAGAGGAGTTGTCAGAGACCAGAGGTGTTGTCAGACAACAGAGACCAGAGGAGTTGTCAGAGACCAGAGGTGTTGTCAGAGTCCAGAGGTGTTGTCAGACAACAGAGACCAGAGGAGTTGTCAGAGACCAGAGGTGTTGTCAGACAACAGAGACCAGAGGAGTTGTCAGAGACCAGAGGTGTTGTCAGAGTCCAGAGGTGTTGTCAGACAACAGAGACCAGAGGAGTTGTCAGAGACCAGAGGTGTTGTCAGAGTCCAGAGGTGTTGTCAGAGGCCAGAGACCAGAGGTGTTGTCAGAGATCAGAGGTGCTGTCAGACACCAGAGACCAGAGGTGTTGTCAGAGACCAGAGGTGTTGTCAGACGCCAGAGGTGTGGTCAGACACCAGAGGTGTTGTCAGAGCCCAGAGGTGTTGTCAGACACCAGAGGCCAGAGGTGTTGTCAGAGACCAGAGACCAGAGGTGTTGTCAGAGACCAGAGGTGTTGTCAGACACCAGAGGCCAGAGGTGTTGTCAGAGACCAGAGACCAGAGGTGTTGTCAGAGACCAGAGACCAGAGGTGTTGTCAGAGACCAGAGACCAGAGGTGTTGTCAGAGAGGCCAGAGGTGTTGTCAGAGACCAGAGGTGTTGTCAGAGACCAGAGGTGTTGTCAGAGACCAGAGGCCAGAGGTGTTGTCAGAGTCCAGAGGTGTTGTCAGAGACCAGAGGTGTTGTCAGAGACCAGAGGTATTGTCAGAGACCAGAGGTGTTGTCAGAGGCCAGAGGTGTTGTCAGAGACCAGAGGTGTTGTCAGAGACCAGAGGCCAGAGGTGTTGTCAGAGGCCAGAGGTGTTGTCAGAGACCAGAGGTGTTGTCAGAGCCCAGAGGTGTTGTCAGAGAGACCAGAGGTGTTGTCAGAGAGACCAGAGGTGTTGTCAGAGACCAGAGGTGTTGTCAGAGGCCAGAGGTGTTGTCAGAGACCAGAGGTGTTGTCAGAGACCAGCGGCCAGAGGTGTTGTCAGAGCCCAGAGGTGTTGTCAGAGAGACCAGAGGTGTTGTCAGAGAGACCAGAGGTGTTGTCAGAGACCAGAGGTGTTGTCAGAGCCCAGAGGTGTTGTCAGAGCCCAGAGGTGTTGTCAGAGAGACCAGAGGTGTTGTCAGAGACCAGAGGTGTTGTCAGAGACCAGAGGCCAGAGGTGTTGTCAGAGCCCAGAGGTGTTGTCAGAGAGACCAGAGGTGTTGTCAGAGAGACCAGAGGTGTTGTCAGAGACCAGAGGTGTTGGTCAGAGACCAGAGACCAGACAGCAGAGTTGTTGTCAGAGACCAGAGGCCAGAGGTGTTGTCAGAGACCAGAGGTGTTGTCAGAGACCAGAGGTGTTGTCAGAGAGACCAGAGGTGTTGTCAGAGCCCAGAGGTGTTGTCAGAGAGACCAGAGGTGTTGTCAGAGAGACCAGAGGTGTTGTCACAGACCAGAGGTGTTGGTCAGAGACCAGAGACCAGACAGCAGAGTTGTTGTCAGAGAGACCAGAGGTGTTGTCAGAGACCAGAGGTGTTGGTCAGAGACCAGAGACCAGACAGCAGAGTTGCTGTCAGACTGATGCAACAACAGCAGTAGTCCCTCTAGTAACAGAGATCCACATAACAACATCCCTTTATTAGAAGCATGTAACGTTGTGTAATTACTACTCTCTCTGCTTTCCAGTAAGACAGGGAGAACTGAGCCTTCTGTCTGTGGATGGCAGGGTGGGACACTTCACTAGTTGTACCTCTGAGTTTAGGTTGAGTAACTGAGACATTATGGACACGTTTCAACATTGCAGGGCTTCAAGACAGCGTTCCGTCAATGGCAGGTCGACGTGTGTGTGTGTGTGTGTGTGTGTGTGTGTGTGTGTGTGTGTGTGTGTGTGTTTGTGTGTGTGTGTGTGTGGAGACTCCTGTGTGTCCTTGGTGTCGCTGAGATGACACAGTGTGTCCCTGCTTAAGATAGGTCTGAGGTAATCGACCAGTACAGATGTGTGTGTGTGTACACAGAGTGTTTGCGTGTGTGTGTGTACCAGTACAGAGTGTGTGTGTGTTGGGGGGGGGGGGGGGGGGGGGGGGGGGGGGGGCTGTGGTCGCTCTTCTCCTTCCGTCTTCGTCACTTTCCAGCACTCACACTTCCCCTCCAACTGCCCGTAAATGTACAGAATTTAACCACCCCTGACCCCTCCCCTTTACCCTCTGCTTCCTGCCATCCCTGACCCCTCCCCTTTACCCTCTACTTCATGCCATCCCTGTCAACCAGAGACCATAGAGGTGTCTAAGTGTCATGGTCTGACTGAGGCCCAAAGAGCTCCCTATTCCCTATAGTCCACTACAGAGCCCATAGGCCTGGTCTAAAGTAGTGCACTACAGAGCCCATAGGTCTGGTCTAAAGTAGTGCACTACAGGGCCCATAGGCCTGGTCTAAAGTAGTGCACTACAGAGCCCATAGGTCTGGTCTAAAGTAGTGCACTACAGAGCCCATAGGCCTGGTCTAAAGTAGTGCACTACAGAGCCCATAGGCCTGGTCTAAAGTAGTGCACTACAGAGCCCATAGGCCTGGTCTAAAGTAGTGCACTACAGAGCCCATAGGCCTGGTCTAAAGTAGTGCACTACAGAGCCCATAGGCCTGGTCTAAAGTAGTGCACTACAGAGCCCATAGGCCTGGTCTAAAGTAGTGCACTACAGAGCCCATAGGCCTGGTCTAAAGTAGTGTACTACAGAGGACATAGGTCTGGTCTAAAGTAGTGTACTACAGAGTCTGGTCTAAAGTAGTGTACTACAGAGCCCATAGGCCTGGTCTAAAGTAGTGCACTACAGAGCCCATAGGCCTGGTCTAAAGTAGTGTACTACAGAGCCCATAGGCCTGGTCTAAAGTAGTGCACTACAGAGCCCATAGGCCTGGTCTAAAGTAGTGCACTACAGAGCCCATAGGCCTGGTCTAAAGTAGTGCACTACAGAGCCCATAGGCCTGGTCTAAAGTAGTGTACTACAGAGCCCATAGGCCTGGTCTAAAGTAGTGTACTACAGAGCCCATAGGCCTGGTCTAAAGTAGTGCACTACAGAGCCCATAGGCCTGGTCTAAAGTAGTGCACTACAGAGCCCATAGGCCTGGTCTAAAGTAGTGCACTACAGAGCCCATAGGCCTGGTCTAAAGTAGTGCACTACAGAGCCCATAGGCCTGGTCTAAAGTAGTGTACTACAGAGGACATAGGTCTGGTCTAAAGTAGTGTACTACAGAGTCTGGTCTAAAGTAGTGCACTACAGAGCCCATAGGCCTGGTCTAAAGTAGTGCACTACAGAGCCCATAGGCCTGGTCTAAAGTAGTGTACTACAGAGCCCATAGGTCTGGTCTAAAGTAGTGCACTACAGAGCCCATAGGCCTGGTCTAAAGTAGTGCACTACAGAGCCCATAGGCCTGGTCTAAAGTAGTGCACTACAGAGCCCATAGGCCTGGTCTAAAGTAGTGTACTACAGAGCCCATAGGCCTGGTCAGATGTTATTGGTCACATGGTTAGCATATGTTATTGGTCACATGGTTAGCATATGTTATTGGTCACATGGTTAGCAGATGTTATTGGTCACATGCAGGTGATTAGCAGATGTTATTGGTCCCATACAGGTGATTAGCAGATGTTATTGGTCACATACAGGTGATTAACAGATGTTATTGGTCACATACAGGTGATTAGCAGATGTTATTGGTCACATACACATGGTTAGTAGATGTTATTGGTCACATACACATGGTTAGTAGATGTTATTGGTCACATACAGGTGAATAGCAGATGTTATTGGTCACATACAGGTGAATAGCAGATGTTATTGGTCACATACAGGTGAATAGCAGATGTTATTGGTCACATACAGGTGAATAGCAGATGTTATTGCAGGTGTAGTGAAATACTTCTGTTTCTAGCTCCGATGCAAATAAATTCATAAAAAATCCTACAATGTGATTGTGTAGATATTTTTTTTTCTCATTTTGTCTGTCATAGTTGAAGTGTACCTGTGATGAAAATTACAGGCCTCTCTCATCTTTTTAAGTGGGAGAACTTGCACAATTAGTGGCTGACTAAATACTTTTTTGCCGCACTGTATATATAGGGAATAGGGTGCCATAGGGCTCTGGTCTAAAGTAGTGCACTATATAGGGAATGCCATTTGGGATGCTGGGATGGGATGCTGACTCAGCCAGTCAGTCAGCCAGCCAGTCAGTCAACCAGTCAGCCAGCCAGCCAGCCAG
>NC_048570.1:96730581-96733081 GCF_013265735.2 Oncorhynchus mykiss | reverse complement strand
TCTGCTGTCTCCCACTATTAGGGTCTGCTGTCTCCCACTAAGGAGGGTCTCCTGTCTCCCACTAAGGAGGGTCTGCTGTCTCCCACTATTAGGGTCTGCTGTCTCCCACTAAGGAGGGTCTCCTGTCTCCCACTAAGGAGGGTCTGCTGTCTCCCACTAAGGAGGGTCTGCTGTCTCCCACTAAGGAGGGTCTGCTGTCTCCCACTAAGGAGGGTCTGCTGTCTCCCACTAAGGAGGGTCTGCTGTCTCCCACTAAGGAGGGTCTGCTGTCTCCCACTAAGGAGGGTCTGCTGTAGACAGATAGCCTGGTTCTGTTGTCTCCCACTAAGGAGGGTCTGCTGTCTCCCACTAAGGAGGGTCTGCTGTCTCCCACTAAGGAGGGTCTGCTGTAGACAGATAGCCTGGTTCTGTTGTCTCCCACTAAGGAGAAGCTACAGCAGCATCTAGATCATCTGTACAGGTTCTGTCAGACCTGGGCTCTGACCATTAATTTAAATTAAAAAAACGGAACATGGACACAGATGTATTAGAACACACCAAAAACAACACATATCTAGGACTAAATATCAGCAACACAGGTAGCTGTCACAGGGCTGTCAACGAGCTGAGAGACAAAGCAAGAAGAGCATTCTATGCCATTAAAAGGAAATTCCAATTAGAATCTGTCTCAAAATGTTCCAATCGGTTATAGAACCAAGTGCTCTATATGGCAGTGAAGTGAGGGGTGCACTATATGGCAGTGTGGGGTCCACTATATGGAAGTGTGGGGTCCGCTATATGGCAGTGTGGGGTCCACTATATGGCAGTGTGGGGTCCACTATATGGTAGTGTGAGGTCCACTATATGGCAGTGAAGTATGGGGTCCACTATATGGCAGTGAAGTATGGGGTCCACTATATGGCAGTGAAGTATGGGGTCCACTATATGGCAGTGAAGTATGGGGTCCACTATATGGCAGTGAAGTATGGGGTCCACTATATGGCAGTGAAGTGTGGGGTCCACTATATGGCAGTGAAGTGTGGGGTCCACTATACGGCAGTGAGGGGTCCACTATATGGCAGTGAGGGGTCCACTATATGGCAGTGAAGTATGGGGTCCACTATATGGCAGTGTGGGGTCCACTATATGGCAGTGTGGGGTCCACTATATGGCAGTGAGGGGTCCACTATATGGCAGTGAAGTATGGGGTCCACTATATGGCAGTGAAGTATGGGGTCCACTATATGGCAGTATGGGGTCCACTATATGGCAGTATGGGGTCCTCTATATGGGTCCACTATATGGCAGTATGGGGTCCACTATATGGCAGTATGGGGTCCACTATATGGGTCCACTATATGGCAGCATGGGGTCCACTATATGGCAGTGTGGGGTCCACTATATGGCAGTGTGGGGTCCACTATATGGGTCCACTATATGGCAGTATGGGGTCCACTATATGGCAGTGAAGTGAGGGGTCCGCTCTTTAACAAGGAAGGTATGAAATGGGACCAACATCCAGTTGAAATACCGAATGAAGCGTTTTGCAAGACGGTCCTGGAAGTGCAAAGAATAACTCCAAATAACTGATGTAGAGCAGAACTGGGCCGAGACCCCCTCCTCATTCAAATTCAACCACCTAAAACAAGTGACCACAAAACATTCCATCACACAGCTCTACAATGTCAAGAGATGAAACAAGAGAAGAGTCCCCTCAGCCAGCTGGTTCTGAGGCTCAGTTCACTAATCCAAACCAACCCCATAGAGCCTCAGGACAGAACTCAGCCAGCTGGTTCTGAGGCTCACTTCACTAGCCTAAACCAACCCCATAGAGCCTCAGGACAGCAGTCAGCCAGCTGGTTCTGAGGCTCACTTCACTAGCCCAAACCAACCCCATAGAGCCTCAGGACAGCACTCAGCCAGCTGGTTCTGAGGCTCAGTTCACTAACCCAAACCAACCCCATAGAGCCTCAGGACAGCAGTCAGCCAGCTGGTTCTGAGGCTCACTTCACTAGCCCAAACCAACCCCATAGAGCCTCAGGACAGAACTCAGCCAGCTGGTTCTGAAGCTCAGTTCACTAACCCAAACCAACCCCATAGAGCCTCAGGACAGCACTCAGCCAGCTGGTTCTGAAGCTCAGTTCACTAACCCAAACCAACCCCATAGAGCCTCAGGACAGCACTCAGCCAGCTGGTTCTGAGGCTCAGTTCACCAACCCAAACCAACCCCATAGAGCCTCAGGACAGCACTCAGCCAGCTGGTTCTGAGGCTCAGTTCACTAACCCAAACCAACCCCATAGAGCCTCAGGACAGCACTCAGCCAGCTGGTTCTGAGGCTCAGTTCACTAACCCAAACCAACCCCATAGAGCCTCAGGACAGCACTCAGAAAATCTGGCCAAACCACATCATCACAAAACAAAAAGAAGAATATGTCACCTATTGGAAAGACACCACAAAAAAATCTAAGTAAACTTCAATGCTATTTGTCTCTAAACAGAAAGTACATGGTGGCAGACTAT
>NC_048570.1:96703081-96723081 GCF_013265735.2 Oncorhynchus mykiss | reverse complement strand
ACCACCACAGACCACCACCTACCATCTCTACACCACCACAGACCACCACCTACCATCTCTACATCACCACAGACCACCATCTACCATCTCTACACCACCACAGACCACCACCTACCATCTCTACACCACCACAGACCACCACCTACCATCTCTACACCACCATCTACCAGACCACAGATGTAATTTCTCCTCGTCCCCAAAACAACTTATAATGAAGATGGACCCTTCTCCCTTCTTCTTCTCTGTCTCAGAGCTGTGATGTCATTTCCCCTCGTCCCCAAAACAACTTATAATGAAGATGGACCCTTCTCCCTTCTTCTTCTCTGTCTCAGAGCTGTGATGTCAATTCTCCTCGTTCCCAAAACAACTTATAATGAAGATGGACCCTTCTCCCTTCTTCTTCTCTGTCTCAGAGCTGTGATGTCATTTCCCCTCGTCCCCAAAACAACTTATAATGAAGATGGACCCCTTCTCCCTTCTTCTTCTCTGTCTCAGAGCTGTGATGTCATTTCCCCTCGTCCCCAAAACAACTTATAATGAAGATGGACCCCTTCTCCCTTCTTCTTCTCTGTCTCAGAGCTGTGATGTCATTTCTCCTCGTTCCCAAAACAACTTATAATGAAGATGGACCCTTCTCCCTTCTTCTTCTCTGTCTCAGAGCTGTGATGTCATTTCCCCTCGTCCCCAAAACAACTTATAATGAAGATGGACCCCTTCTCCCTTCTTCTTCTCTGTCTCAGAGCTGTGATGTCATTTCCCCTCGTCCCCAAAACAACTTATAATGAAGATGGACCCCTTCTCCCTTCTTCTTCTCTGTCTCAGAGCTGTGATGTCATTTCTCCTCGTTCCCAAAACAACTTATAATGAAGATGGACCCTTCTCCCTTCTTCTTCTCTGTCTCAGAGCTGTGATGTCATTTCCCCTCGTCCCCAAAACAACTTATAATGAAGATGGACCCTTCTCCCTTCTTCTTCTCTGTCTCAGAGCTGCTAGTGAGTCACAAACATTCAACAGATGGTTTCCAGTATTAACCTCCTCCAGTCGGCCAGTCAGCTATTCTTCTGTCCCAAATGGTACCCTATTCCCTATATATAGTGCACTACTTTAAACCAGAGCCCTATGGCACCCTATTCCCTATATATAGTGCTCTACTTTAGACCAGAGCCCTATGGCACCCTATTCCCTACGTAGTGCACTACTTTAGACCAGGGCTCTAAGCAGCTCTGTTCTATGTCGGTAGTAGAGTTCCATTTGGGAAGCAGCCCCAGTTGGGTTGACGTGCAGATATTTCCTCCTACTGAAACAACGGGGTCAGATGACCAGTTTAATGACCTCTGATTGGCTGATTGATGTGGAAGGAGCTTCTCTCTTTTAAAACAACAGAAAGTTGAGGACTGCCATTATATCATGGAAGAAGAAAAACAACAACAGGAAGTCATTCAAGACGAGAAGAAGAAAGAGATCTGATTTAGAGATGCATTGTTGACCTACTGTTGTAGAAAAGCACATTCTTCTTTGGTCCAAACATTGAACTCAAAGTTATTGAATTTAGTCTTTGTTATTCTGCCACACTACAAAATCTCTAGCATATTAGCTGTCCTGTTTAATGGAAACCACAAGTCTGTCTTCATGAAACCAATTGCTGTGTGAACTTCAAACAGCCTGAGACTCTGAGAGGAAACAGATTAATCACTTTAATTAGAGATGTCCTCTTTTAAAGATCTTTAAGGCTTTAATGAACAGCACAGAGCTGTGATTAAAAAGACAAACAGAACCAGATGATGTGAGGTGACCATCCATAAAGTTTAGAGGAGAGTGACGGAGGAGGAGAGTGTTGGAGGAGAGAGACAGAGGAGGAGAAGGTTGGAGGAGAGAGACAGAGTAGGAGAAGGAGAAGGTTGGAGGAGAGAGACAGAGGAGGAGAAGGTTGGAGGAGAGAGACAGAGGAGGAGAAGGTCGGAGGAGAGTAACAGAGGAGGAGGATAAGGTTGGAGGATAGAGACAGAGGAGAAAAAGGATAAGGTTGGAGGAGAGAGACATAGGAGGAGAAGGATAAGGTTGGAGGAGTGAGACAGAGGAGGAGAAGGTTGGAAGAGAGAGACAGAGGAGGAGGAGGAGGAGGAGAAGGTTGGAGGAGAGAGACAGAGGAGGAGAAGGTTGGAGGAGAGTAACAGAGGAGGAGAAGGTTGGAGGAGAGTAACAGAGGAGGAGAAGGTTGGAGGAGAGTAACAGAGGAGGAGGATAAGGTTGGAGGAGAGTAACAGAGGAGGAGGAGAAGGTTGGAGGAGAGAGGAGGAGCAGAAAGACACAACCCTGCGGAGTCTGAGTCTGTTCTGAGTCTGTTTTGAGTCTGTTCTGAGTCTGTTTTGAGTCTGTTTTGAGTCTATATGCAGTAGTATTGAGCGATTAGTGCTTTTTGAGGTTGGTCTCGGTTCGATTATAAAAAAATAATCACATTTCGTTTTAACATTAAATGCACTATGCATTATGCACTATGCACTATTATGCACTATGCACTATGCACTATGCATTATGCACTATGCACTATTATGCACTATGCACTATGCACTATGCATGAGTAAAATAATGATTAAAAGTCCCATGATGGTGGTGACTGTCCATTACTGATCATTATATATTAACCTGCACTTATTCACATGACTTTACTTTAAATAATTAAGTTGTTGTGTATATTACAATAGTTATATATATATATATATAATATATTACATTAGTCATATATATATATAATATATTACATTAGTATATATAATATATTACATTAGTTATATATATAATATATTACATTAGTTATATATATAATATATTACATTAGTTATATATATATAATATATTACATTAGTTATATATATAATATATTACATTAGTTATATATATATAATATATTACATTAGTTATATACAATATAATATATTACATTAGTTATATATATAATATATTACATTAGTTATATATATAATATATTACATTAGTTATATATAATATAATATATTACATTAGTTTTATATATATATATATATATATATATATATATAAATATATTACATGAGTTATATATTATATAATATATTACATTGGTTATATATAATATAATATATTACATTAGTATATATAATATATGGCATTAGTTATATATATAATATATTACATTAGTTATATATATATATAATATATTACATTAGTTATATACAATATAATATGTTACATTAGTTATATATATAATATATTACATTAGTATATATAATATATGGCATTAGTTATATATATAATATATTACATTAGTTATATATATATATAATATATTACATTAGTTATATACAATATAATATGTTACATTAGTTATATATATAATATATTACATTAGTATATATAATATATTACATTAGTTATATACAATATAATATATTACATTAGTTATATATATAATATATTACATTAGTTATATACAATATAATATGTTACATTAGTTATATACAATATAATATGTTACATTAGTTATATATATATATAATATATTACATTAGTTATATACAATATAATATGTTACATTAGTTATATACAATATAATATGTTACATTAGTATATACAATATAATATGTTACATTAGTATATATAATATATTACATTAGTTATATATAATATATTACATTAGTTATATATAATATATTACATCAGTTATATATATATATAATATATTACATTAGTTATATATAATATATTACATTAGTTATATATAATATATTACATCAGTTATATATAATGTATTACATTAGTTATATATATATATATAAAATATATTACATTGGTTGTCTATAATATATTACATCAGTTATATATATATAAAATATATTACATTAGTTATATATAATATATTACATTAGTTATATATAATATATTACATCAGTTATATATAATGTATTACATCAGTTATATATATATAAAATATATTACATTGGTTGTCTATAATATATTACATCAGTTATATATATATATATATATATATATATATATAGTTATATATATATAATATATTACAGTAGTTATATATAAAATATATTACATTAGTTATATATATATATATAATATATTACATTGGTTATATATAATATAATATATTACATTAGTTAGATATTATATAATATATTACATTAGTATATATAATATATGACATTAGTCATATATATAATATATTACATTAGTTATATATATATATAATATAGATAGAGACATCTATATTATATATATATATAATAGAGACATGTCATATCATGTCAGTGTTGTAACATTGTGCGAATAGGTAAAGTACAAAAATGAAAATAAATATGGGTTGTATTTACAATGGTGTTTGTTCTTCACTGGTTGCCCTTTAATTGTGGCAACAGGTCACACATCTTGTTGCTGTGATGACACACTGTGGGATTTCACCCAGTAGATATGGGAGTTTATCAAAATTGGGTTTGTTTTCGAATTCTTTGTGGATCTGTGTAATCTGAGGGAAATATGTGTCTCTAATATGGTCATACATTTGGCAGGAGGTTAGGAAGTGCAGCTCAGTTTCCACCTCATTTTGTGGGCAGTGTGCACATAGACTGTCTTTTCTTGCGAGCCATGTCTGCCTATGGTGGCCTTTCTCAATAGCAAGGCTACGTTCACTGAGTCTGTACATAGTCTAAGCTTTCCTTAAGTTTGGTTCAGTCACAGTGTTTAGGTATTCTGCCACTGTGTACTCTCTGTTTAGAGCCAAATTCTTTCCAATGTGTCAAGTAATTATATTTTTGTTTTCTCATGATTTGTTTGGGTCTAATTGTGCTGCTGTCCTGGGGCTCTGTGGGGGTGTGTTTGTATTTGTGAACAGACCCCCAGGACCAGCTTGCTTAGGGGACTCTTCTCCAGGTTCATCTCTCTGTAGGTGATGGCTTTGTTATGGAAGGTTTGGGAATCGCTTCCTTTTAGGTGGTTATAGAATTTAAAAGCTCTTTTCTGGATTTTGATAATTAGCGGGTGTCCAAATTCTGTCCTGTATGCATTATTTGGTGTTCTACGTTGTACACGGAGGATATTTTTGCAGAATTCTGCGTGCAGAGTCTCAATTTGGTGTTTGTCCCATTTTGTGAAGTCATGGTTGGTGAGCAGACCCCAGACCTCACAACCATAAAGGGCAATGGGCTCTATGACTGATTCAAGTATTTTTAGCCAGATCCTAATTGGGATGTCGAATTTATGTTCCTTTTGATGGCCTTGTCTTGCCTTGTCTCTCAGATCGTTCACAGCTTTGTGGAAGTTACCTGTGGCGCTGATGTTTAGGACAAGGTATGGATAGTTTTTTGTGTGCTCTAGGGCAACGGTGTCTAGATGGAATTTGAATTTGTGGTCCTGGCGACTGGACCTTTTTTGGAACACCATTATTTTTGTCTTACTGAGATTTACTGTCAGGGCCCAGGTCTGGCAGAATCTGTGCAGAAGATCTAGGTGCTGCTGTAGGCCCTCCTTGGTTGGTGACAGAAGCACCAGATCATCAGCAAAAAGTTGCCATTTGACTTCAGATTCTAGTAGGGAGAGGGCAGGTGCTGCAGACTGTTCTAGTGCCCGCGCCTATTCGTCATTTCGTTGATATATATGTTGAAGAGGGTGGGGCTCAAGCCGCATCCCTGTGTCACCCCACGGGCCTGTGGAAAGAAATGTGTTTTGCAAATGTGTTGTTTGTGTACATTCATTTAATAATGTTGTATGTTTTTCCGCTACTTTCCATCAGTTTGCAAATTGAGTCAAAAGCTTTTTTTTGAAATCAACAAAGCATGAGAAGACTTTGCCTCTGTTTTGGATTGTTTGTTTGTTTGTCAATTAGGGTGTGCAGGGTGAATACGTGGTCTGTTCTAGGGTAATTTTTACATTTGCTCAGTACATTTCACTGATGTACGTGTCTGCTGTTTTCCCAAGGTTTCTGTAGATGCATATGTAGTTATTTTCGGGTCAAATTTGTCTCCACTTGTGTTGATTGGGGTGATCAGTCCTTGGTTCCAAATATTGGGGAAGATGCCAGAGCTAAGGATAATGTTAAAGAGTTTAAGTATAGCCAACTGGAATTTGTGGTCTGTATATTTTATCATTTAATTTAGGATACCATCAACACCACAGGCCTTTTGGGTTGGAGGGTTTGTATTTTTCCTGAAGTTCGTTCAAATCAAATCAAATTGTATTTTTTATTGGTCACATACACATGGTTTGCAGCTGTTAATGCGAGTGTAGAGAAATGCTTGTGCTTCTAGTTCCGACAATGCACTAATAACCAACGAGTAATCTAACCTAACAATTTCACAACAGCTACCTGAAACAGTACGCACAAGTGTAAAGGGATGAAGAATATGTACATAAAGATATATGAATGAGTGATGGTAGAGAACAGCATAGGCAAGATGCAGTAGATGGTATCGAGTACAGTATATACATATGAGATGAGTAATGTAGGGTATGTAAACATTATATTAAGTTGCATAGTTTAAAGTGGCTAGTGATACATGTATTACATAAAGATGGCAAGATGCAGTAGATGATATGGAGTACAGTATATACATATGAGATGAGTAATGTAGGGTATGTAAACATTATATTAAGTGGCATAGTTTAAAGTGGCTAGTGATACATGTATTACATAAAGATGGCAAGATGCAGTAGGTGGTATAGAGTACTGTATATACATATGAGATGAGTAATGTAGGGTATATAACAATCTGATGGCCTTGAGACAGAAGCTGTTTAACAGTCTCTCGGTCCCAGCTTTGATGCACCTGTACTGACCTCGCCTTCTGGATGATAGCGGGGTGAACAGGCGGTGGCTCGGTTGGTTGTTGTCCTTGATGATCTTTATGGCCTTCCTGTGACATCGGGTGGTGTAGGTGTCCTGGAGGGCAGGTAGTTTGCCCCCGGTGATGCGTTGTGCAGACCTCACTACCCTCTGGAGAGCCTTACGGTTGTGGGCGGAGCAGTTGCCGTACCAGGCGGTGATACAGCCCGACAGGATATTCTCGATTGTGCATCGGTAAAAGTTTGTGAGTGCTTTTGGTGACAAGCCGAATTTCTTCAGCCTCCTGTGGTTGAAGAGGCGCTGCTGCGCCTTCTTCACCACGCTGTCTGTGTGAGTGGACCAATTCAGTTTGTCCGTGATGTGTACGCCGAGGAACTTAAAACTTTCCACCATCTCCACTACTGTCCCATCGATGTGGATAGGGGGTTGCTCCCTCTGCTGTTTCCTGAAGTCCACTATCATCTCCTTTGTTTTGTTGACGTTGAGTGTGAGGTTATTTTCCTGACACCACACTCCGAGAGCCCTCACCTCCTCCCTGTAGGCAGTCTCGTCGTTGTTGGTAATCGAGCCTACCACTGTAGTGTCGTCCGCAAACTTGATGATTGAGTTGGAAGCGTGCATGGCCACGCAGTCGTGGGTGAACAGGGAGTACTGGAGAGGGCTGAGAACGCACCCTTGTGGGGCCCCAGTGTTGAGGATCAGCGGGGTGGAGATGTTGTTGCCTACCCTCACCACCTGGGGGCGGACTGTCAGGAAGTCCAGTACCCAGGGTCTCAAGCTTGATGACGAGTTTGGAGGGTACAATGGTGTTCAATGCTGAGCTGTAGTCGATGAACAGCATTCTCACATAGGTATTCCTCTTGTCCAGATGGGTTAGGGCAGTGTATAGTGTGGTTGAGATTGCATCGTCTGTGGACCTATTTGGGCGGTAAGCAAATTGGAGTGGGTCTAGGGTGTCAGGTAGGGTGGAGGTGACATGGTCCTTGACTAGTCTCTCAAAGCACTTCATGATGACGGAAGTGAGTGCTACGGGGCGGTAGTCGTTTAGCTCAGTTACCTTAGCTTTCATGGGAACAATGGTGGCCCTCTTGAAGCATGTGGGAACAGCAGACTGGGATAAGGCTTGATTGAATATGTCCATAGACACACCAGCCAGCTGGTCTGCGCATGCTCTGAGGACGCGGCTGGGGATGCCGTCTGGGCCTGCAGCCTTGCGAGGGTTAAGACGTTTAAATGTTTTACTCACCTCGGCTGCTGTGAAGGAGAGTCCGCTTGTTTTGGTAGCGGGCCGTGTCAGTGACACTGTATTGTCCTCAAAGCGGGCAAAGAGGTTGTTTAGTCTGTCTGTGAGCAAGACATCCTTGTCCGCTACGGGGCTGGTTTACTTTTTGTAATCCGTGATTGACTGTAGACCCTGCCACATACCTCTTGTGTTAGAATAACAATTATCCAGGGTTTTACCAGCAATCAACAATCAATATGCTGATAGAATTTAGTCTTGTTTTCAGATTAGCCTTGTTAAAATCCCCAGCTACAATGAATGCAGCCTCAGGATATGCCTTTCCAGTTTACATAGAGTCAAATACAGTTTGTTCAGGGCTGTCGAGGTCTCTGCTTGGGGGGGAATATATACGGCTGTGATTATAATCGAAGAGAATTCCCTTGGTAGATAATGCGGTCGACATTTGATTGTGATGAATTCTAAGTCAGGTGAACAGAAGGACTTGAGTACCTGTATGTTGTTATAATCACACCACGTCTCGTTAATCCTAAACCATACCCCCCCGCCCCTCTTCTTACCAGAAAGATGTTTGTTTCTGTCGGCGCGATGCGTGAAGAAACCAGCTGGCTGTACCGACTCCGATAGCGTGTCTCGAGTGAGCCATGTTTCCGTGAAGCAAAGAACGTTACAGTCTCTTATGTCTCTCTGGAAGGCTACCCTTGCTCGGATTTCATCAACCTTGTTGTCAAGAGACTGGACATTGGCGAGTAGTATGCTAGGGAGTGATGTGCCCGTCTACAGAGCCTGACCAGAAGACCGCTTCGTCTGCCCATTTTACGGCGTCGTTGTTTTGGTTTGCCGGCTGGGATCCGATCCATTGTCCTGGGTGAAAGGCAAAACACAGGATCCGCTTCGAGAAAGTCGTATTCCTGGTCGTAATGATGGTGGGTTGACGTTGCTCTTATATTCAGTAGTTCTTCTCGACTGTATGTAATGAAACCTAAGATGACCTGGGGTACCAATGTAAGAAATAACACGTAAAAAAACAAAATATTGCATAGTTTCCTAGGAACGCGAAGCGAGGCGGCCATCTCTGTCGGCTCCGGAAGTTCCACTGTAATTGGAGAATCCAGTGGGTTCTGGTAGTCTATAATAGCTGATTCTAAGATTTGTAATTGATCATGTATATGTTTTTGCTGTTTGTTCTTTGTAATAGAGCCAAAAAGATTGGAGAAGTGGTTTTACTCTCTCTGTGTTGGTTGGATACATAACTCTTCATGTTTGTTTAGTGTTTTCAAATTGAAAGTGAAAAAGAAAGTGGTTTTATCCATCTCCATTTTGAATAGATAACTGTTTGTGTTGTTGTTTGTTTAGTGTTTTCCAATTTTCCCAGAAGTGGTTAGAGTCAATCGATTCATCAATGACGTTGAGCTGATTTCTGACGTACTGTTCTGACACGCTTTGTATGTTTCTATTTTTAGTTTGGTCAGGGTGTGATGTGGGTGGGTATTCTATGTTTTGTTCTATGTTTGTATTTCTATGTGTTTGGCCTGGTATGGTTCCCAATCAGAGGCAGCTGTCAATCGTTGTCTCTGATTGAGAACCATACTTAGGCAGCCTGGTTTTCGTCCTTGAGTTGTGGGTAGTTGTTTTCTGTCCCTGTGTCTGCGCCAGACACAACTGTTTCGTTCTCGTTGGTATTTTATTTAGTGTTCAGTTTTGATTAAATTTACAACATGAACACTTACCACGCTGCACCTTGGTCATCTCCTTCTCCCACCCACGATGACTGTTACACGTTCCTTCTTTTTCCGTAGTGTATTTCTGTATGTTATTAGTGATTCACCGTAGTGAAGACTCACGTCTTCTGGCTCTCTATGTTTTTGGTTGGATCGGTTTCTCCATTATTTTCTTGTGTGTTTGCATTCTTCCACGTGTGTCATTGTTGTTTTTAGATTTGATAGGGAAGCTGAGAGGTCAGATGTTAAGGCTTTCTACTGCCATATTTACACTTTCACTATTACACTGAAATGTTTTGTCCAGGAAGTTGTCTAAAAGGGATAGAATATATATACAGTACATACATATATATATATATATATTGTTGTTGTGGTTTTTAAACTACTTTCCTTACATCTCTAGCATTTCTCAATATTATGCGCTTTCTTTGGCTTTGATGCCTCATGATTGAGTATTGCTCTGTTCAAGTCAGTGGGCTGACTGAACCATCTGAGAGACTCTGGGTTGAGGTCAGTGGGCTGACTGTGAACCATCTGAGAGACTCTGGGTGGAGGTCAGTGGGCTGACTGTGAACCATCTGAGAGACTCTGGGTGGAGGTCAGTGGGCTGACTGTGAACCATCTGAGAGACTCTGGGTGGAGGTCAGTGGGCTGACTGTGAACCATCTGAGAGACTCTGGGTGGAGGTCAGTGGGCTGACTGTGAACCATCTGAGAGACTCTGGGTTGAGATCAGTGATAAAGTCATGTACAGTACTACAGCCAACAGACTAGCTATAGGTGTACCTACCATAGGAGTCCCCTCGAAGCCTAGTAACATCCCTGACCTGACAAGGTACAAATCTGCCATTCTGCCCCTGAACAAGGCAGGTAACCCCCCCTGAACTGTTCCCCTGAACAAGGCAGTTAACCCACTGTTCCCCTGAACAAGGCAGGTAACCAACCCACTGTTCCCCTGAACAAGGCAGTTAACCCACTGTTCCCCTGAACAAGGCAGTTAACCCACTGTTTCCCTGAACAGGCAGTTAACCCACTGTTCCCCTGAACAAGGCAGTTAACCCACTGTTTCCCTGAACAAGGCAGTTAACCCACTGTTACCCTGAACAAGGCAGTTAACCCACTGTTACCCTGAACAAGGCAGTTAACCCACTGTTCCCCTGAACAAGGCAGTTAACCCACTGTTTCCCTGAACAAGGCAGTTAACCCACTGTTCCCCTGAACAAGGCAGTTAACCCACTGTTCCTAGGCCGTCATTGAAAATAAGAATTTGTTCTTTAACTGACTTGCCTAGTTAAAAAAAAGGTAAATCAAATCAAAATCATATCAAATTTTATTTGTCACATACACATGGTTAGCAGATGCGAGTGTAGTGAAATGCTTGTGCTTCTAGTTCCGACAGTGCAGTAATAACAAGTAATCTAACTAACAATTCCAAAACTACTACCTTATAGACGCAAGTGTAAGGGGATAAAGAATATGTACATAAAGATATATGAATGAGTGATGGTACAGAGCGGCATAGGCAAGATACAGTAGATGGTATCGAGTACAGTATGTACATATGAGATGAGTATGTAAACAAAGTGGCATAGTTTAAAGTGGCTAGTGATATATGTATTACATAAAGATGCAGTAGATGATATAGAGTACAGTATATACGTATGAGATGAATAATGTAGGGTATGGTAACATTATAGCTGGTTTAACAGTATATATATACATATGAGATGAGTAATGTAGGGTATGTAAACAAAGTGGCATAGTTAAAGTGGCTAGTGATACACGTATTACATAAAGATGCAGTAGATATAGGTATTGAAGATACTGTATGACTTGATCCAGGGCTTCAGTGTAAGACTGTGAACATGTTCTCCCGCTGTGAATCACTGTAAATAAGGCTGTGGTCTGTATCATAAAGACCGTGGTCTCTGTCAGTCAGGAGATCCTCTGACCACGTGAAGACTGGCGTGCCCCGGGAGGTGACGGCGTTGACCCATGTCCACGTTGGCGTTGAACAGGAAGGAAATGTTTTCTTTATCGCCGTAGGTCACCAGAAAGGGTGGTCCTGACGTTGGCGTGACTGACTAACGGCTGCCATGACAACACAGTTCTCTTAGACGATACACTTCCCTCTCTACAAGGGGAACGACAACACCCACTAGGATCCCTTTATACACAGTACATAACTACAGCCCTTAATACACAGTACATAACTACAGCCCTTTATACACAGTACATACCTACAGCCACAGTACATAACTACAACCCTTTATACACAGTACATAACTACAGCCCTTTATACACAGTACATACCTACAGCCACAGTACATAACTACAACCCTTTATACACAGTACATAACTACAGCCCTTTATACACAGTACATAACTACAGCCCTTTATACACAGTACATAACTACAGCCCTTTATACACAGTACATAACTACAGCCCTTTATACACAGTACATAACTACAACCCTTTATACACAGTACATAACTACAACCCTCTATACACAGTACATACCTACAGCCACAGTACATAACTACAACCCTTTATACACAGTACATACCTACAGTCCTTTATACACAGTACATAACTACAGCCACAGTACATAACTACAGCCCTTTATACACAGTACATACCTACAGCCACAGTACATAACTACAGCCCTTTATACACAGTACATAACTACAGTCCTTTATACACAGTACATAACTACAGTCCTTTATACACAGTACATAACTACAGCCCTTTATACACAGTACATACCTACAGCCACAGTACATAACTACAGCCCTTTATACACAGTACATAACTACAGTCCTTTATACACAGTACATAACTACAGCCACTGTACATAACTACAGCCCTTTATACACGGTACATAACTACAACCCTTTATACACAGTACATAACTACAGCCCTTTATACACAGTACATAACTACAGCCCTTTATACACAGTACATAACTACAGCCCTTTATACACAGTACATAACTACAGCCCTTTAAATACAGTACATAACTACAGCCCTTTATACACAGGACATAACTACAACCCCTTATACACACTACATAACTACAACCCTTTATACACAGTACATAACTACAGCCCTTTATACACAGTACATAACTACAACCCTTTATACACAGTACATACCTACAGTCCTTTATACACAGTACATAACTACAGCCACAGTACATAACTACAGCCCTTTATACACAGTACATACCTACAGCCACAGTACATAACTACAGCCCTTTATACACAGTACATAACTACAGCCCTTTATACACAGTACATAACTACAACCCCTTATACACAGTACATAACTACAGCCCTTTATACACAGTACATAACTACAGCCCTTTATACACAGTACATAACTACAACCCCTTATACACAGTACATAACTACAACCCTTTATACACAGTACATAACTACAGCCCTTTATACACAGTACATAACTACAACCCTTTATACACAGTACATACCTACAGTCCTTTATACACAGTACATAACTACAGCCACAGTACATAACTACAGCCCTTTATACACAGTACATACCTACAGCCACAGTACATAACTACAGCCCTTTATACACATTACATAACTACAGCCCTTTATACACAGTACATAACTACAACCCCTTATACACAGTACATAACTACAGCCCTTTATACACAGTACATAACTACAGCCCTTTATACACAGTACATAACTACAACCCTTTAAACACAGTACATAACTACAACCCTTTAAACACAGTACATAACTACAGCCCTTATACACAGTACATAACCATAACCCTTTAAACACAGTACATAACTACAGCCCTTATACACAGTACATAACTACAGCCACAGTACATAACTACAGTCCTTTATACACAGTACATAACTACAGCCACAGTACATAACTACAGCCCTTTATACACAGTACATAACTACAGTCCTTTATACACAGTACATAACTACAGCCACAGTACATAACTACAGCCCTTTATACACGGTACATAACTACAACCCTTTATACACAGTACATAACTACAGCCCTTTATACACAGTACATAACTACAGCCCTTTATACACGGTACATAACTACAACCCTTTATACACAGTACATGACTACAACCCTTTATACACAGTACATAACTACAGCCACAGTACATAACTACAACCCTTTATACACAGTACATAACTACAGCCCTTTATACACAGTACATAACTACAACCCTTTATACACAGTAGATAACTACAACCCTCTATACACAGTACATAACTACAACCCTCTATACACAGTACATAACTACAGCCACAGTACATAACTACAGCCCTTTATACACAGTACATACCTACAGCCACTGTACATAACTACAGCCCTTTATACACAGTACATAACTACAGCCCTTTATACACAGTACATAACTACAGCCCTTTATACACAGTGCATAACTACAGCCCTTTAAACACAGTACATAACTACAACCCTTTATACACAGTACATAACTACAGCCCTTTATACACAGTACATAACTACAGCCCTTTATACACAGTACATACCTACAGCCACAGTACATAACTACAGCCCTTTATACACAGTACATAACTACAGCCCTTTATACACAGTACATAACTACAACCCTTTATACACAGTACATAACTACAGCCCTTTATACACAGTACATAACTACAACCCTTTAAACACAGTACATAACTACAACCCTTTATATATATATAGTACCAGTCAAAAGTGTGGATACACCTACTCATTCCAGGGTTCTAGAACACCTACTCATTCCAGGGTTCTAGAACACCTACTCATTCACGGGTTTTTCTTTATTTTTACTATTTTCTACATTGTAGAATAATAGTGAAGACATCAAAACTATGAAATAACACATATGGAATCATGTAGTAACCAAAAACCTATTAAACAAATCAAAATATATTTTAGATTTTCAATTCTTCAAAGTAGTCACCCTTTGCCTTAATGGCAGCTTTGCACACTCTTGGCATCCTCTCAACCAGCTTAATGAGGTAGTCACCTGGAATGCTTTTCAATTAACAGGTGTGCCTTGTTAAAAGTTAACTTGTGGAATTTCTCTCCTTCTTAATGCATTTGAGCCAATCAGTTGTGTTGTGACAAGGTATGGGTGGTATACAGAAGATACCCCTATTTGGTAAAAGACCAAGTCCATATTATGGCAAGAACAGCTCAAATATACAAAGAGAAATTACAGTCCATCATTACTTTAAGACATGAAGGAAAGTCAATTCGGAAAATATCAAGAATTGTGAAAGTTTCTTCAAGTGCAGTAGCAAAACGATCAAGCGCGATAATGAAACTGTCTCTCATGAGGACCGCCACAGGAAAGGAAGACCCAGAGTTCCCTCTGCTGCAGCTCAAATAAATGCTTCAGAGTTCAAGTAACAGACACATCTCAACATCAACTGTGAATCAGGCCTTCATGGTCGAATTGCTGCAAAGAAAACACTACTAAAATGACAGCAATATGAAGAAGAGACTTGCTTAGGTCAGGAAACACAACCAATGGACATTAGATACAGAGGTCCTAGTGACTCTGCTCCAGGGGTCCCAGTGACTCTGCTCCAGGGGTCATAGTGACTGCTCCAGGGGTCCCAGTGACTCTGCTCCAGGGGTCTTAGTGACTCTGCTCCAGGGGTCCCAGTGACTCTGCTCCAGGGGTCTTAGTGACTCTGCTACAGGGGTCATAGTGACTGCTCCAGGGGTCCTAGTGACTCTGCTCCAGGGGTCTTAGTGATTCTGATCCAGGGGTCCTAGTGGCTCTGCTCCAGGGGTCTTAGTGACTCTGCTACAGGAGTCTTAGTGACTCTGATCCAGGGGTCCTAGTGGCTCTGCTCCAGGGGTCTTAGTGACTCTGTTTCAGGGGCCAGGGCTACTCCTAGGATCTCCAAAGGGACTCCCCACCCACTCTCAAGTGATCTCCACCATCCTCTCCAGTGATCTCCACCATCCTCTACAGTGATCTCCACCATCCTCTCCAGTGATCTCCACCCACTCTCCAGTGATCTCCACCATCCTCTCCACTGATCTCCACCATCCTCTCCAGTGATCTCCACCATCCTCTCCAGTGATCTCCACCATCCTCTCCAGTGATCTCCACCCACTCTCCAGTGATCTCCACCATCCTCTCTAGTTATCTCCACCCACTCTCCAGTGATCTCCACCATCCTCTCCAGTGATCTACACCATCCTCTCCAGTGATCTACACCATCCTCTCCAGTGAACTCCACGATCCTCTCCAGTGATCTCCACCATCCTCTCCAGTGATCTCCACCCACTCTCCAGTGATCCCCTCCCACTCTCCAGTAATATCCAACCACTCTCCAGTGATCTCCAACATCCTCTCCAGTGATCTCCACCATCCTCTCCAGTTATCTTCACCCACTCTCCAGTGATCTCCACCATCCTCTCCAGTGATCTCCACCCAATCTCCAGTGATCTCCACCATCCTCTCCAGTGATCTTCACCATCCTCTCCAGTGATCTCCACCATCCTCTCCAGTGATCTCCACCATCCTCTCCAGTGATCTCCACCATCTTCTCCAGTGATCTACACCGTCCTCTCCAGTGATCTCCACCGTCCTCTCCAGTGATCTCCACCATCTTCTCCAGTGATCTACACCGTCCTCTCCAGTGATCTCCACCATCTTCTCCAGTGATCTACACCGTCCTCTCCAGTGATCTCCACCGTCCTCTCCAGTGATCTCCACCATCTTCTCCAGTGATCTCCACCCAATCTCCAGTGATCTCCACCATCCTCTCCAGTGATCTACACAGTCCTCTCCAGTGATCTCCACCATCTTCTCCAGTGATCTCCACCCAATCTCCAGTGATCTCCACCATCCTCTCCAGTGATCTACACAGTCCTCTCCAGTGATCTCCTCCATCCTCTCCAGTGATCTCCACCGTCCTCTCCAGTGATCTCCACCATCCTCTCCAGTGATCTCCACCGTCCTCTCCAGTGATCTCCACCATCCTCTCCAGTGAGCTCCACCGTCCTCTCCAGTGATCTCCACCATCCTCTCCAGTGATCTCCACCATCCTCTCCAGTGATCTCCACCATCCTCTCCAGTGATCTCCACCATCCTCTCCAGTGATCTCCACCGTCCTCTCCAGTGACTGTAGAACACACCAAGATGACTCCATCCCTTCTGACTTTATGACGAGTCCAACCCCACATTGAACTTTAAGAATGAATGTGGGTGTAAGAAAATAGGTCATACTAGTGCCCTTTGCTGTTCTACTTTAGTACCAGCCTGCAGTACCAGTCTAGGCCTTTAAACCAGCCAGGCTAGCCAGCTGGGGATGAGGCTGGGGATGAGTGGGATGAGGCTGGGGATGAGGCTGGGGATGAGGCTGGGTCTGGGAAATAGAGTACAGAAAGCAGAGCTACGTAGGAATGACTAGCAGGCACATGGTCCCTGTGAGGATGTAGACCTCCAGACCAACTATAGACCAGCCAGTCAGATGTAGACCTCCAGACCAACTATAGACCAGCCAGTCAGATGTATATCTCCAGACCAACTATAGACCAGCCAGCCAACCAGCCAGCCAGATACTCAGTCAGTCAGTCAGTCAGAAGGCCTGTTATCCTGGCAGCCTGTTCTGTGTTCGTTCTGGCCTACGTTCCAAATGGTGCCCTACTCCCTATATAGTGCACTACTTTAGACCAGAGGCCTAAGAGGCTTTTTTCCAGACTGGTTTGCTATGTCCAGTTCTGCTTTGCCCAGTTTTGTTTAAAGGGACACTTCTGGATTTTGGCAGTGAGGCCCTTTTTCTACTTCCTCAGAGTAAGATTAACTTGAGGATATCGTTTGTATGTAGTAGTAGTAGTAGCATACAGTAGCATACTGACAGGATGTCTAGTCTCTAACAGCAGTATCATACTGACAGGATGTCTAGTCTCTAACAGCAGTAGCATACTGACAGGATGTCTAGTCTCTAACAGCAGTAACATACTGACAGGATGTCTCTAACAGCAGTAACATACTGACAGGATGTCTCTAACAGCAGTAACATACTGACAGGATGTCTAGTCTCTAACAGCAGTAACATACTGACAGGATGTCTCTAACAGCAGTAACATACTGACAGGATGTCTCTAACAGCAGTAACATACTGACAGGATGTCTAGTCTCTAACAGCAGTAACATACTGACAGGATGTCTAGTCTCTAACAGCAGTAACATACTGACAGGATGTCTCTAACAGCAGTAACATACTGACAGGATGTCTCTAACAGCAGTAACATACTGACAGGATGTCTAGTCTCTAACAGCAGTAACATACTGACAGGATGTCTCTAACAGCAGTAACATACTGACAGGATGTTTAGTCTCTAACAGCAGTAACATACTGACAGGATGTCTCTAACAGCAGTAACATACTGACAGGATGTCTAGTCTCTAACAGCAGTAACATACTGACAGGATGTCTCTAACAGCAGTAACATACTGACAGGATGTCTAGTCTCTAACAGCAGTAACATACTGACAGGATGTCTCTAACAGCAGTAACATACTGACAGGATGTCTCTAACAGCAGTATCATACTGACAGGATGTCTCTAACAGCAGTAACATACTGACAGGATGTCTCTAACAGCAGTAACATACTGACAGGATGTATCTAACAGCAGTAACATACTGACAGGATGTCTAGTCTCTAACAGCAGTAACATACTGACAGGATGTCTCTAACAGCAGTAACATACTGACAGGATGTCTCTAACAGCAGTAACATACTGACAGGATGTCTCTAACAGCAGTAACATACTGACAGGATGTCTAGTCTCTAACAGCAGTAACATACTGACAGGATGTCTAGTCTCTAACAGCAGTAACATACTGACAGGATGTCTCTAACAGCAGTAACATACTGACAGGATGTCTCTAACAGCAGTAACATACTGACAGGATGTCTAGTCTCTAACAGCAGTAACATACTGACAGGATGTCTCTAACAGCAGTAACATACTGACAGGATGTCTCTAACAGCAGTATCATACTGACAGGATGTCTAGTCTCTAACAGCAGTAACATACTGACAGGATGTCTCTAACAGCAGTAACATACTGACAGGATGTCTCTAACAGCAGTAACATACTGACAGGATGTTTAGTCTCTAACAGCAGTAACATACTGACAGGATGTCTAGTCTCTAACAGCAGTAACATACTGACAGGATGTCTCTAACAGCAGTTACATACTGACAGGATGTCTCTAACAGCAGTAACATACTGGCAGGATGTCTCTAACAGCAATAACATACTGACAGGATGTCTCTAACAGCAGTAACATACTGACAGGATGTCTCTAACAGCAGTAACATACTGACAGGATGTCTCTAACAGCAGTAACATACTGACAGGATGTCTCTAACAGCAGTAACATACTGACAGGATGTCTCTAACAGCAGTAACATACTGACAGGATGTCTAGTCTCTAACAGCAGTAACATACTGACAGGATGTCTCTAACAGCAGTAACATACTGACAGGATGTCTCTAACAGCAGTAACATACTGACAGGATGTCTCTAACAGCAGTAACATACTGACAGGATGTCTCTAACAGCAGTAACATACTGACAGGATGTCTCGTCTCTCCTTCGTGTTCTCGACCCTACACGCATCACAAGACCGCTCCTCTCATTTGTCCCCCTTCCAGTTGTGTGACAGACACACGAAAGAGGAAGTTCCAACCACTTCCCAATAACATTGTGCTGATTCACACGGCCGTTCTGTCTTGTCGCCCCAACGTTTTCCATCCGAGACGTCTTGGCCACAACAATCGCTTGGCTTCACATCCAGAAAGACACTAAAAGCAAATGCAGATACATTATAAACGTTTTAACTGTTGAACTTGTCCGACATGTTTTTTTCTTTCTCACAATACAGTGATAATCTAGTCTACACAATAGTTAATGGCATTGCGGGGTTGTTTTTTTTTTACCAGTCCAGATAAATTAGCTTGGAGATAAATGTACATAGTGCACTTTGCATAATTCAAGAACATAACCTCATCTTTAAGGAGTTTTGACACCGGGGCTGAGAAAGTCCTGATAAAACCCATTATAGAAGAGACGTTGTTTACCGTAGTGATAAAAACACGGCTATAACTCTTGGTGATGCTGTTCAGTTACGCTGCAGCGACAAGAGATTGGAGGAGTAGTAA
>NC_048570.1:96613081-96698081 GCF_013265735.2 Oncorhynchus mykiss | reverse complement strand
CAGACTGTATGGTATTTAACCAGAAGCACATTGGTATGGGTCCAATAGGCTCCCTGTTCCCCATAGGGCGCTGGTCTAAGGTAGTGTACTATGAAGGGAATAGAACACGGTTTAACACACAGACCAGAAGCACATTGGTATGGGTCCAATAGGCTCCCTGTTCCCCATAGGGCGCTGGTCTAAGGTAGTGTACTGTGGAGGGAATAGAACGCAGTTTAACATACAGACTGTATGGTATTTAACCAGAAGCACATTGGTATGGGTCCAATAGGCTCCCTGTTCCCCATAGGGCGCTGGTCTAAGGTAGTGTACTGTGAAGGGAATAGAACGCAGTTTAACACACAGACCAGAAGCACATTGCTATGGGTCCAATAGGCTCCCTGTTCCCCATAGGGCGCTGGTCTAAGGTAGTGTACTGTGGAGGGAATAGAACGCAGTTTAACACACAGACCAGAAGCACATTGCTATGGGTCCAAGTAGCAGCCCTGTTCCCCATAGGGCGCTGGTCTAAGGTAGTGTACTGTGGAGGGAATAGAACGCAGTTTAACACACAGACCAGAAGCACATTGCTATGGGTCCAAGTAGCAGCCCTGTTCCCCATAGGGCGCTGGTCTAAGGTAGTGTACTGTGGAGGGAATAGAACGCAGTTTAACACACAGACTGTATGGTATTTAACCAGAAGCACATTGGTATGGGTCCAATAGGCTCCCTGTTCCCCATAGGGCGCTGGTCTAAGGTAGTGTACTGTGAAGGGAATAGAACGCAGTTTAACACACAGACCAGAAGCACATTGGTATGGGTCCAATAGGCTCCCTGTTCCCCATAGGGCTCTGGTCTAAGGTAGTGTACTGTGAAGGGAATAGAACGCAGTTTAACACACAGACTGTATGGTATTTAACCAGAAGCACATTGGTATGGGTCCAATAGGCTCCCTGTTCCCCATAGGGCTCTGGTCTAAGGTAGTGTACTGTGGAGGGAATAGAACGCAGTTTAACACACAGACCAGAAGCACATTGGAATGGGTCCAATAGGCTCCCTGTTCCCCATAGGGCGCTGGTCTAAGGTAGTGTACTGTGGAGGGAATAGAACGCAGTTTAACACACAGACCAGAAGCACATTGCTATGGGTCCAAGTAGCAGCCCTGTTCCCCATAGGGCGCTGGTCTAAGGTAGTGTACTGTGGAGGGAATAGAACGCAGTTTAACACACAGACCAGAAGCACATTGCTATGGGTCCAAGTAGCAGCCCTGTTCCCCATAGGGCGCTGGTCTAAGGTAGTGTACTGTGGAGGGAATAGAACGCAGTTTAACACACAGACTGTATGGTATTTAACCAGAAGCACATTGGTATGGGTCCAAGTAGCAGCCCTGTTCTCAAGTAGTAATTAGCCTGTCATAACAGAGAGAGAGATGGAGATTCATAGGATTAGCAACACATCTTTAATTAAAGAAGGGAGGGGGGGGGGGGTTGGAAGTTGGGAGGTGTTGGAGGGAGGGAGGGGTTGGAGGGAGGGAGGGAGTTTGGAGGGGTTGAAGGGAGGGGGGAGAGGTTGGAGGGGTTGGAGGAGTGAGCGAGGGAAGGAGGGAGTGAGGGTTGGAGGGAGGGGGAGGGGAGGGAGGGAGGGGTTGGAGGGAGGGGGAGGGGATGGAGGGATGGATGAAGCAGGAGGGGTTGGAGGGAGGGAGGGTTGGGAGGGTGTGGAGTGAGGGAGGGGTTGGAGGGAGGGGGGTGTAGAGGGAGGGAGGGGGTGAAGGGGAGGTAGGTGGGATGAGGGGGAAGGGGGAGGGGTTGGAGGGAGGGAGGGGTTGTCATCGGCTGAGGGCTCCACAGAAGAGGGAGGGAGGGAGGGAGGGGTTAGGCCGGCAGGGATTTCCTTGTCCCAATACGCTCTAGCGACTCCTTGTGTCGGGCCGGGCGCCCTGCAAGCTGACTTCGGTCACCAGCTGGTACGGTGTTTCCTCCGACACATTGGTGCCGCTGGCTTCCGGGTTAAGCGAGCAGTGTGTCAAGAAGCAGTGTGGCTCGGCAGGGTCAGATTTCGGAGGACGTGTGGCTCTCGACCTTCGCCTCTCCCGAGAACGTACAGGCGTTGCAGCAAGACTGTATCAGCCAATTGGATATCACGAAAATGGGGTCAAAAGTACCCCCCCCCCCTCAAAAACAACAACAACAACAACAAAAGTTATGTTTATGAATCCCATGCTACTATTTTATTTTTTATAGTAAGAATAGTATAATTGAACTTAGCTGAATAAAAGAGAAAGGACATTCCCCAGTGAGTGCGCACATGAAGTTGCTATTCTGTGTTGAGTATTTTTTTTTAAGTGATCATTTGAAACAGGTCTTATACCCTCTCTCATCAAGTGATAACATTCTCCTCCGTCAGACGATTCTCAATTTAAACTTGTCTTTACTAATACATGTGTGAAATGAGTTTAGATTTATAACGGGCCATTATCAAATGGTCAGGGAAACAGGCGCAGGGAGAAAAATACATTTCATCTGTATGCACTGGAAAAGCGAATGGAGGCTGCGCTTTCCCCAAAGGTTCCCTTTTCCAGCCTGCTGGGAGACTCTGGTTTTATAGTGGAGCAATGCAGTTAATATGAGCAGCTGAGAAATAAATCTGGTAGCACTAAAAAAAACTGGGACCCTCCTCTTTTTAGCACCAGCCATCAAAACTCTGCTTTCATTGCAGATAGAAATGTCTGGGCTTATAGGACCACTTATTACACTATATTATACTCAACACTGTTTGAGGAGCAGCCTCTTGCTGGGCCACACATCAACACTGTTGGAGGAGCAGCCTCTCGCTGGGCCACACATCAACACTGTTGGAGGAGCAGCCTCTCGCTGGGCCACACATCAACACTGGTTAAGGAGCAGCCTCTCGCTGGGCCACACATCAACACTGTTGGAGGAGCAGCCTCTCGCTGGGCCACACATCAACACTGGTTGAGGAGCAGCCTCTCGCTGGGCCACACATCAACACTGTTGGAGGAGCAGCCTCTCGCTGGGCCACACATCAACACTGGTTAAGGAGCAGCCTCTCGCTGGGCCACACATCAAAACTGTTTGAGGAGCAGCCTCTCGCTGGGCCACACATAAACACTGTTTGAGGAGCAGCCTCTCGCTGGGCCACACATAAACACTGTTTGAGGAGCAGCCTCTCGCTGGGCCACACATCAACACTGGTTAAGGAGCAGCCTCTCGCTGGGCCACACATCAACACTGTTTGAGGAGCAGCCTCTCGCTGGGCCACACATCAACACTGTTTGAGGAGGAGCCTCTCGCTGGGCCACACATAAACATTGTTTGAGGAGCAGCCTCTCGCTGGGCCACACATCAACACTGTTTGAGGAGCAGCCTCTCGCTGGGCCACACATCCACCACTGGCCATCATACCATCACGGTCACATAATCATCCCCAGCTTACAATTGGCTCATTAACCCCCCTTCCTGTACAACAGTAACATCTATCCTCATCCCTTCATGGAAATTCAACAGTAACATCTACCCTCATCCCTTCATGGGTATTCAACAATACAACAGTAACATCTATCCTCATCCCTTCAGGGGTATTCAACAGTACAACAGTAACAGCTATCCTCATCCCTTCAGGGGTATTCAACAGTAACATCTACCCTCATCCCTTCATGGGTATTCAACAGTAACATCTACCCTCATCCCTTCATGGGTATTCAACAGGAACATCTACCCTCATCCCTTCAGGGGTATTCAACAATACAACAGCAACATCTATCCTCATCCCTTCATGGGGTATTCAACAGTACAACAGTAACATCTATCCTCATCCCTTCAGGGGTATTCAACCGTAACATCTACCCTCATCCCTCTATGGGTATTCAACAGTAACAGTTTCCCTCATCCCTCCATGGGTATTCAACAGTAACAGCTTCCCTAATCCCTTCATGGGTATTCAACAATACAACAGTAACATCTACCCTCATCCCTTCAGGGGTATTCAACAGTAACATTTACCCTCATCCCTTCAGGGGTATTCAACAGTACAACAGTAACATCTACCCTCATCCCTTCAGGGGTATTCAACAGGAACATCTACCCTCATCCCTCCAGGGGTATTCAACAGTAACATCTATCCTCATCCCTCCAGGGGTATTCAACAGTAACATCTATCCTCATCCCTCCAGGGGAATTCAACAGGAAGATCTACCCTCATCCCTTCAGGGGTATTCAACAGTAACATCTATCCTCATCCCTCCAGGGGTATTCAACAGGAACATCTACCTTCATCCCTCCAGGGGTATTCAACAGTAACATCTGCCCTCATCCCTCCAGGGGTATTCAACAGGAACATCTACCCTCATCCCTCCAGTGGTATTCAACAGGAACATCTACCCTCATCCCTCCAGTGGTATTCAACAGTAACAGCTACCCTCATCCCTCCAGGGGTATTCAACAGGAACATCTACCCTCATCCCTCCAGGGGTATTCAACAGGAACATCTACCCTCATCCCTCCAGGGGTATTCAACAGTACAACAGTAACATCTACCCTCATCCCTCCAGGGGTATTCAACAGGAACATCTATCCTCATCCCTCCAGTGGTATTCAACAGTAACATCTATCCTCATCCCTCCAGGGGTATTCAACAATAACATCTACCTTCATCCCTCCAGGGGTATTCAACAGTAACATCTATCCTCATCCCTTCAGGGGTATTCAACAATACAACAGTAACATCTATCCTCATCCCTCCAGGGGAATTCAACAGGAACATCTACCCTCATCCCTTCAGGGGTATTCAACAGTAACATCTATCCTCATCCCTTCAGGGGTATTCAACAATACAACAGTAACATCTATCCTCATCCCTCCAGGGGAATTCAACAGGAACATCTACCCTCATCCCTTCAGGGGTATTCAACAGTAACATCTACCTTCATCCCTTCAGGGGTATTCAACAGTGCTGCTAGTTTTCTTTTCTATGAGGTAGATAATTGATTAATGTCTCTGATTGACCAGAGAGTCCAGTCACTCAAAGAGGAAGAGGCGAAGCAAGAGAGTTTACTCCGCCCAAAATCTGTCCACGAAAACAAGACCACGAAGTGAGGAATGTTTGTATGGAGATCAATGAAAGAGTGTTGAATTTGGTAAACAAAACATTTAACTGCTAAATGAGAGCTTATTTGATCGAAAATGCATTTTGTAACATTTACCCACTGGGCTCAAACTGGTCGAATCAACGTTGTTTCCATGTCATTTAAATGAAATGACGTTAAACCAACGTGTAATAGAAGTGGAATTGTCGTTTGTGCCCAGTGGGTAAGTTGTTACGAATGTACCGATGTAAATGGGCGCACGTGGGATTTCAGTAACAAGACAAAAACAAAACTGACTACATCGCAGTTGTGCCATTTGTTCACACATGTATCTGCCCTCTCATTGGCTAGAATGGTCACACCTAATCTCGCCTCCTCCCGGCCTCCTCCCGCCTGCCTTCCATCTTCCAGTACATGTATTTAAATTGCTAGAGCGGTCACTCGACTATCTTTCTTTATATAATAAATCATCTTTGATTCACCTGGGCTGCGTTTACACATGCACTCTAATTCTGATATTTGTTCCACTAATTGGTCTTTTGCCCAATCACATCAGATCTTTTCACATCAGAAATTTTTTTCAGAGCTTATCTGATTGGTTAAAATAACTATTAGTGAAACAAGTATATGAATTTGGCTGCCTGTGTACGTGCAGCTTAAGTGTCACAGGTCTGAAGAAAGAGAGTTGATTAGAAAGAGAAAATGAAAACCAGAAGTGAACATTCCTTCCAGGACCGGAGTTGATCCGCTCTTCCACTCTGAGACTCTTTGAGATTACAGGCCCTGATCACAGACCTGCTGCTGCTGCTGTGGCAAATCTCTCTCCTCAGATAACCCCTGCTCTCTCTCTCTCTCTCTCTCTCTCTCTCTCTGTCTCTCTCTCTCTCTCACTCTTTCTCTCTCTCTCTCTCCTCAGATGACCCCTGCTCTCTCTCTCTCTCTCTCTCACTCTTTCTCTCTCTCTCTCTCTCACTCCCTCCTCAGATGATCCCTGCTCTCTCGCTCTCTGTATCTCTCTCTCTATCTCTCTCTCTGTATCTCTCTCTGTGTATCTCTCTCTGTATCTCTCCCTCTCTATCTCTGTCTCTGTCTCTATCTCTGTCTCTGTCTCTGTCTCTGTCGCTGTCTCTCTCTCTCTCTCTCTCTCTCTCTCTCTCTCTCTCTCTCTCTCTCTCTCTCTCTCTCTGCAGCTGCACCATACCTCTTGGTGGCTGTTTTCTTCTCTCTGACAGAGGTCAGGGGTCAAGTGTTTGCAGAGCAGACCGAGGCGTATGACCAAGTGGAGGATCACTGAATCAGCTGAACTGGGACAAAGGTCCATTATGATGCTGGATCACTAGGCTTCTGGTGCTTAGTAATTATTATATAATAAATGCCATTTAGCAGAGGCTTTTATCCAGATCCATTGAACTCATTATCCTGGCGTTGCAAACGTCATGATCTACCAACTGAGCTAGCATAGCATAGCCTAGCCTAGCATGAGAGTCTCCTCAGTGAGAGTGAGCATAGCATGAGAATCTTCTCAGTGAGAGTTAGTTAGCGTAGCCTAGCGTAGCATGAGCATCTTCTCAGTGAGAGTTAGTTAGCCTATCGTAGCATGAGAATCTTCTCAGTGAGAGTTAGTTAGCCTAGCGTAGCATGAGAATCTTCTCAGTGAGAGTTAGTTAGCCTAGCGTAGCATGAGAGTCTCCTCAGTGAGAGTTAGTTAGCCTAGCGTAGCATGAGAGTCCTCAGTGAGAGTTAGTTAGCCTAGCGTAGCATGAGAGTCTCCTCAGTGAGAGTTAGTTAGCCTAGCATAGCATGAGAGTCCTCAGTGCGAGTTAGTTAGCCTAGCGTAGCATGAGAGTCCTCAGTGAGAGTTAGTTAGCCTAGCCACTGAAGTAGAGCAGAGCCTCAGGGTATGCCTGGTAAAACAGGGAGAGAGGTTACCACGTACCATCTATAGTAGAACGTAGAGCAGGACCTCAGCCTGGTAAAACAGGGAGAGAGGTTACCACATACCATCTATAGTAGAACGTAGAGCAGGACCTCAGCCTGGTAAAACAGGGAGAGAGGTTACCATATACCATCTATAGTAGAACGTAGAGCAGGACCTCAGCCTGGTAAAACAGGGAGAGAGGTTACCACATACCATCTATAGTAGAACGTAGAGCAGGACCTCAGCCTGGTAAAACAGGGAGAGAGGTTACCACATACCATCTACAGTAGAACGTAGAACCTCAGCCTGGTAAAACAGGGAGAGAGGTTACCACATACCATCTATAGTAGAACGTAGAGCAGGACCTCAGCCTGGTAAAACAGGGAGAGAGGTTACCACATACCATCTACAGTAGAACCTCAGCCTGGTAAAACAGGGAGAGAGGTTAACACGTACCATCTATAGTAGAACGTAGAGCAGAACCTCAGCCTGGTAAAACAGGGAGAGAGGTGACCACGTATCTAGGTTGTTTTAGGGCTTTAGGTTTTGGAAGTTGATCTGTTGAACTGTTGATCTGTTCTGAGTGTGCAGCTTTGCGTATCAAACCTCCATCTGAAACCAATCCCAGGGTTTAAACGTTTGTCCAAGGGTACCTCTAGTCTGGCTGTTCCATCCTGACTATAAGACCGTCCAACATGTTTGGCTGGCTTACAGACGGACTCTGGGGACATTGGATGGATTCAGCACTCTAAAGAAAACACTGAAACAATACGAACCATCAGCAGTTTGGAAGTTCATCTTCCCACAACTTCCTGGGAATGGTGCAGGATCGTTGCTTGGCTTCGGGAACATTCTCAGCACCTTTAAGGAACTGGGAAGAATATATATTTTTTTCTTGGCGTTTCATTACTTTAACATAACCTTTCCTAAAATGTCAAATATTGTTCCATTTAATTGGCATTTTTTGTAATGTTCTAGGACTGTTCTCCAACTGGTTTGACATTGGGAATGTTCTCAAATAATTCAGAGAACAACCACGTTCTCCTGTGGGATTTTCAATACTTCAGCATAACGTTTCCTACAGGTTTCCTCGTGGTTCTATTTGAAGTCATGTTTTCAAATTGTTCCGAGAACGTTGAGAAAAGGTTCCGTAACAACAACAAAAGAACACAAGAAAATGTTAGAAACATTCCGAGAACGTTAAGAAAAGGTTCCGTAACAACAACAAAAGAACACAAGAAAATGTTAGAAACATTCCGAGAACGTTAAGAAAAGGTTCCGTAACAACAACAAAAGAACACAAGAAATTGTTAGAACCATTCAGAGAAAGTTCTAAGAATGTTATTTAAAAACCTGAACGTTCTGTTCTCAGCATCAACAAGACTCTCCATATCCTCTTTCTTAATTAAGAAGTGTGTTCAGGTGTGTTGGCCGCGCCCACTAATTGGCCGTACATGAAGTTAACCAATGAGCGTTTGTTTCCTTTGAAATAGTCCATCCAACCACCTACCTCATCCCCATATTGTTTTTATTTACTTTTTATTTACTCTTTTGCTCACCAGTATTTCTACTTGCACATCATCATCTGTACATCTATCACTCCAGTATTTCTACTTGCACATCATCATCTGTACATCTATCACTCCAGTATTTCTACTTGCACATCATCATCTGCTCATCTATCACTCCAGTATTTCTACTTGCACATCATCATCTGTACATCTATCACTCCAGTATTTCTACTTGCACATCATCATCTGCTCATCTATCACTCCAGTATTTCTACTTGCACATCATCATCTGTACATCTATCACTCCAGTATTTCTACTTGCACATCATCATCTGTACATCTATCACTCCAGTATGTCTACTTGCACATCATCATCTGCTCATCTATCACTCCAGTATTTCTACTTGCACATCATCATCTGCTCATCTATCACTCCAGTATGTCTACTTGCACATCATCATCTGCTCATCTATCACTCCAGTATTTCTACTTGCACATCATCATCTGCTCATCTATCACTCCAGTATTTCTACTTGCACATCATCATCTGCTCATCTATCACTCCAGTATTTCTACTTGCACATCATCATCTGCTCATCTATCACTCCAGTATTAATTTGCTAAATTGTTATTACTTCTCTACTATGGCCTATTTATTGCCTTACCTCCTCACGCCATTTTCACACACTGTATATGGACTTTTCTATTGTGTTATTGACTGTACGTCTGTTTATGTGTAACTCTGTGGTGTTGTTTTTGTTGCAGTGCTTTGCTTTATCTTGGCCAGGTCGCAGTTGTAAATGAGAACTTGTTCTCAACTGGCCTACCTGGTTAAATAAAGGTGATCTGGTCTACCTGGTTAAATAAAGGTGATCTGGTCTACCTGGTTAAATAAAGGTGATCTGGCCTACCTGGTTAAATAAAGGTGATCTGGTCTACCTGGTTAAATAAAGGTGATCTGGTCTACCTGGTTAAATAAAGGTGATCTGGCCTACCTGGTTAAATAAAGGCGATCTGGTCTACCTGGTTAAATAAAGGTGATCTGGTCTACCTGGTTAAATAAAGGTGATCTGGTCTACCTGGTTAAATAAAGGTGATCTGGTCTACCTGGTTAAATAAAGGTGATCTGGCCTACCTGGTTAAATAAAGGTGATCTGGTCTACCTGGTTAAATAAAGGTGATCTGGTCTACCTGGTTAAATAAAGGTGATCTGGCCTACCTGGTTAAATAAAGGTGATCTGGTCTACCTGGTTAAATAAAGGTGATCTGGTCTACCTGGTTAAATAAAGGTGATCTGGCCTACCTGGTTAAATAAAGGTGATCTGGTCTACCTGGTTAAATAAAGGTGATCTGGTCTACCTGGTTAAATAAAGGTGATCTGGCCTACCTGGTTAAATAAAGGTGATCTGGTCTACCTGGTTAAATAAAGGTGATCTGGCCTACCTGGTTAAATAAAGGTGATCTGGTCTACCTGGTTAAATAAAGGTGATCTGCTCTACCTGGTTAAATAAAGGTGATCTGGTCTACCTGGTTAAATAAAGGTGATCTGGTCTACCTGGTTAAATAAAGGTGATCTGGTCTACCTGGTTAAATAAAGGTGATCTGGTCTACCTGGTTAAATAAAGGTGATCTGGTCTACCTGGTTAAATAAAGGTGATCTGGTCTACCTGGTTAAATAAAGGTGATCTGGCCTACCTGGTTATATAAAGGTGATCTGGTCTACCTGGTTAAATAAAGGTGATCTGGCCTACCTGGTTAAATAAAGGTGATCTGGTCTACCTGGTTAAATAAAGGTGATCTGGTCTACCTGGTTAAATAAAGGTGATCTGGTCTACCTGGTTAAATAAAGGTGATCTGGTCTACCTGGTTAAATAAAGGTGATCTGGCCTACCTGGTTAAATAAAGGTGATCTGGTCTACCTGGTTAAATAAAGGTGATCTGGTCTACCTGGTTAAATAAAGGTGATCTGGTCTACCTGGTTAAATAAAGGTGATCTGGTCTACCTGGTTAAATAAAGGTGATCTGGTCTACCTGGTTAAATAAAGGTGATCTGGTCTACCTGGTTAAATAAAGGTGATCTGGTCTACCTGGTTAAATAAAGGTGATCTGGTCTACCTGGTTAAATAAAGGTGATCTGGTCTACCTGGTTAAATAAAGGTGATCTGGCCTACCTGGTTAAATAAAGGTGATCTGGTCTACCTGGTTAAATAAAGGTGATCTGGCCTACCTGGTTAAATAAAGGTGATCTGGTCTACCTGGTTAAATAAAGGTGATCTGGTCTACCTGGTTAAATAAAGGTGATCTGGTCTACCTGGTTAAATAAAGGTGATCTGGTCTACCTGGTTAAATAAAGGTGATCTGGCCTACCTGGTTAAATAAAGTTGATCTGGTCTACCTGGTTAAATAAAGGTGATCTGGTCTACCTGGTTAAATAAAGGTGATCTGGTCTACCTGGTTAAATAAAGGTGATCTGGTCTACCTGGTTAAATAAAGGTGATCTGGTCTACCTGGTTAAATAAAGGTGATCTGGTCTACCTGGTTAAATAAAGGTGATCTGGTCTACCTGGTTAAATAAAGGTGATCTGGTCTACCTGGTTAAATAAAGGTGATCTGGTCTACCTGGTTAAATAAAGGTGATCTGGCCTACCTGGTTAAATAAAGGTGATCTGGTCTACCTGGTTAAATAAAGGTGATCTGGTCTACCTGGTTAAATAAAGGTGATCTGGTCTACCTGGTTAAATAAAGGTGAAATAAAATACATTTTAAAATGGGGTCTAGTTGAATTGACTAAACTGAACAGTTTTGTATCCATATAAAACATGGCGTGCCAGCTCCATCCTGGTGGCACAGTGGACTAATTCCACGGACAGAGAACACGATATTATAGGTTTGGATCTCACTGATGCCGTGTCACAATAAAAACATACATGTGTGTTTGAGTGATTAATGCCTCAGGAAATGATTCTCCATGTGTCCAATATGTGCTGGGAGTTGTTAACCCAAACTAAGCAGTGCTATTAAGTCTTACTGAAACATTCAGGGAAAGTTTTATAAGGAAGTTATAACAAACAAACTCTAAATAAAATATCATTTCCATTCTCAGAGTGTTAATAAAACCTCAGAGGAAAACTTTCAAGGAACCAGAGTAGAACATTCTCAGAACATCCCTGGAACCAGAGTAAAACATTCTCAGAACCTCCCTGGAACCAGAGTAAAACATTCTCAGAACCTCCCTGGAACCATATTAAAACATTCTCAGAACGTTCTCAGAACCTCCCTGGAAGCAGAGTAAAACATTCTCAGAACCTCCCTGGAACCATATTAAAACATTCTCAGAACGTTCTCAGAACCTCCCTGGAAGCAGAGTAAAACATTCTCAGAACCTCCCTGGAACCATAGTAAAACATTCTCAGAACCTCCCTGGAACCAGAGTAAAACATTCTCAGAAACTCCCTGGAACCATATTAAAACATTCTCAGAACCTCCCTGGAACCAGAGTAAAACATTTTCAGAACCTCCCTGGAACCAGAGTAAAACATTCTCAGAACCTCCCTGGAACCATAGTAAAACATTCTCAGAACCTCCCTGGAACCAGAGTAAAACATTCTCAGAACATCCCTGGAGCCAGAGTAAAACATTCTCAGAACATCCCTGGAACCATATTAAAACATTCTCAGAACATCCCTGGAACCATAGTAAAACATTCTCAGAACATCCCTGGAACCATATTAAAACATTCTCAGAACATCCCTGGAACCATATTAAAACATTCTCAGAACATCCCTGGAACCAGAGTAAAACCTTCTCAAAACATTTTCAGAACCTCCCTGGAACCAGAGTAAAACATTCTCAGAACCTCAATGCAACCTAAAAAAAAATGTATGTTTCCAGAACAAGCGAACAAGTTCACTTCCGTTCTCAGAACTTAAAAAAAAAAAAACTGTTCTGTTTTTACCGGTCAGGAAACACAGAACTCACAGGAAACCAAAAACGTACATTTCCACAACTTCCAAGGAACCAAATGTGCTAGCTGGGGGTTGCCATTTGGATGCCTTCGTTCATGTGCAACACAGTAACCTCAGTAGTACAACTAACTGCCCTCTACGGCTTTTGAAATCCCAACCAACGTGTTGCTAAACAAAGTCAGAAGTGATTTTGAAACACGTTGGGGTGAAAACTGTCGGTTATTGATGTTTGTGGTCAGGTAGTTCTGCAAAAACACGCCGTTTACCGGACGTTAGCGAGATTATTGACCAATAAACACTGAGAGAACATAGAGGTTTTACACACTGACATGAAGGCTATTTTTTACTACGGTTAATGCCATTATTTAATCTTATCCAGGTCATTGTTTCATTGTTAAATGCAATAAACCAACCAATGCAATCATTCAAAATACAATCAATCAATAAACCAGATATTGAAGAAAAATAAATAAATTAATGAATCAACCGATCGATCAGTCAATCAACCACTGCAGCACAACAAACGTGTTTGATAACTGTAGCGATGACGTATTAGCATTATAGAACTCCTGACTGTACCTTGTACCAACGCAGCACAACAGAACAACCAGTCCTTAATAACATGGCTGCCACCCCAAACAAGGGATTTCCTTTTCCCAGCGTTCAGCCAAACCCGCTCAGCCTAAAACAATCAACCCGTACACACAGCACACACCGCCACCCGACTCTGACATCACTGAGTTGTATTTGAAGCCTGCAGTATTGTTACAGCCACCTAAATCCCAATTAAAGTATCTCAGAGACCGTAAGGCTCTTACTCCTGCACCCTGTTCAATGTGCCCGTCTTAGCTTGTCCATGGTGCCCTCTGCTAGCCAGGCCATGTGTCTGGAGACTTGTCCGTGGTGCCCCCTGTCAGCCAGGCCAAGTGTCTGGAGACTTGTAGGCTTCTGATGTCAGCGGTTGGGGAGAGGGAGAGGGCACAGTTTGGGCAGAGCATCAGAATTAAATAGATATCTGCTCCTGTGTTACACAACATGGACATCTCATTGTAAAATCATTGGCATTAATTTTGGAGTTGGTCTCCCCTTTGCTGCTGTAATAGCCTCCACTCTTCTGGGAAGGTTTTCCACTAGATGTTGGAACATTGCTGCTATAACAGCCTCCACTATTCTGGGAAGGCTTTCCACTAGATGTTGGAACATTGCTGCTATAACAGCCTCCACTATTCTGGGAAGGCTTTCCACTAGATGTTGGAACATTGCTGCTACAACAGCCTCCACTATTCTGGGAAGGTTTCCCACTAGATGTTGGAACATTGCTGCGGGGACTTGCTTCCATTCGGACACAAGAGCATTAGTGAGGTCGGGGCACTGAAGTTGGGCAATAAGGCCTGGCTGGCAGTCTGCGTTTCAATACATCACAAAGGTGTTCGATGGGGGTTGAGGTCAGGGCTCTGTGCAGGCCAGTCAAATTCTTCCACACCGATGTTGACAAACCATTTTTGTATGGACCTCACTTTGGGCACGGGGGCATTGTCATGATGAAACAGGAGCGGGTCGTCCCCAAACTGTTGCCACAAAGTTGGAAGCACAGAATCATATAGAATGTCATTGTATACTGTGGTGTTAAGATTTCCATTCACTGGAACTAAGGGCCCGAACCATGAAAAACAGACCTAGACCATTATTCCTCCACCAAACTTTACAGTTGGCGCTATGCATTGGGTCAGGTAGCGTTCTCCTGGTATCCACCAAACCCAGATTCGTCCGTTGGACTGCCAGATGGTGAAGCGTGATTCATCACTCCAGAGAATGCTTTTCCACTGCTCCAGAGTCCAATGGAGCCAAGATTTACACCACTCCAGCCGGAACTTGGCATTGTGCATGGTGATGTTAGCCTTGTGTGCGGCTGCTCGGCCATGGAGACCCATTTCATGAAGCTCCCTGACGAACAGTTCTTGTGCTGACGTTGCTTCCAGAGTCAGTTTGGAACTCAGTAGTGAGTGTTGGAACCGAGGACAGACGATTTTTACGTGCTACTTGCTTCATCACTCGCCGGTCCCGTTCTGTTAGCTTGTGCGGCCTACCACTTCGCTGCTGAGCCGTTGTTTCTCCTAGACTTTTCCACAATAACAGCACTTACAGTTGACCGGGGCAGAAATGTGAAGATCTGACTTGTTGGAAAGGTGACATCCTATGACGGTGCCACGTTGAAAGTCACTGAGCTCTTCAGAAAGGCCATTCTACTGTCAATGTTTGTCTATGGAGATTGCATGGGCGGTGTGCTCAATTTTATACACCTGTCAGCAACGGGTGTGACTGAAGTTCACAGCATTCAACAGTATGTATTCGTTATTCCAGTCTGCTGTTAGGAACGCTAAGGAATGACAACATTCCCGGTAAAGCTGCCAGAGATGAGAGAGCAACAACAGCAGTGAATTGTTTGACACTTTGATTAGAGAGAAAGAACCACAATAGCTTCCCTCTGTTTCCTTTACACTGGTTCCCCTGGCAACAGGGATGGAATCTTCGTCCAGGTGTGAGTGAGTGTTTGCGTGAGTACATGTGTTTTCGTGTGTTTGTGAATCGGTGTGCGTGTGTGTGTGTGTGTGTGTGACTAACTCCTTGGCTGCGGTGAGAATAAATCAATCCCTTTGAGATCTAGCTTTCACGTGTGTTGGGGGTTAAAGGCTCTGTGTAGAGGGGCTCTGGTGACGTGTGAGCTCTCCTTTCTCTCTCTCTCTCTCTCTCCCTCTCTCTCTCTCTCTCTCTCTCTCTCTCTCTCTCACTATCTCTCTCTTTTCTTCCACCATCTCTCTCTCTCCTATTTCTCTCCTCTCTCTCTCCTATCTCTCTCTCTCTCTCTCTCTCTCTCTCTCTCTCTCTCTCTCTCTCCTATCCTCTCCTCTCCTCTCCTCTCCTCTCCTCTCCTCTCCTCTCCTCTCCTCTCCTCTCCTCTCCTCTCTCCTATCTCTCTCTCTCCTCTCTCTCCCTGCCCCCCCCCTCTCCCCCTCTCTCTCTCTCTCTCTCCCCTCTCTCTGCTCTCTCTTTCATCACCAAGTTGTTAACTCACAGTGGTGTAAAAGGGGGTGTGTGATTCTCCCTCCCTCTACCTCCATTACCCCTGTATCAGAGCCACTCTGAGAAATTATGGTTGACCTCCCCCACTGGCCCCCTCTCCCTTCCTCCCTTCCCCAAACATGTACCCCAGTAGGGGGCAGGGAGGCAGGCTCTGAGCTTCCCCCAGAACAGGCTCCCCCAGCGGGGTCTGTACGCAGCAGGCCTGGCGCCCTAGCATGTGTTTCCCATTGAGCAGAAGATCCCACCAGTGGGGAGGAGCAAGGCGGAGAGGAGGAACAGTCATTTCCATAAAGGTGCCTCTCTGGCCAATATTAATGACCCGTAATGACCTCCATTCTCTATCTCCTCTATTTCACTCTCTCTCTCTTTTAATCATTTTCTCTCTCTCATTCTCTGTTCCCTTCCCTCTCTTTCTCTTCCTCTCTCCTTCTCACTGAGTCAGTGACCTGTACCTCATATGACCAGCCCCTGTCTCCTCTCCTCTCCAGTCAGTGAGTGATATGTTGACCTGTACCTCATATGACCAGCCTCTGTCTCCTCTCTGTCTCCTCTCCTCTCCAGTCAGTGACCTGTACCTCATATGACCAGCCCCTGTCTCCTCTCCTCTCCAGTCATTGAGTGATATGTTGACCTGTACCTCATATGACCAGCCTCTGTCTCCTCTCCTCTCCAGTCAGACGCAGAGTGTATACTAGTGTACAGGGTTGCAGGTGTGATTGCAGGGTACAGTGAAAGGCTCTGAGCTCCAACATGCAGGACTAAAGTGGAGTAAAACAACAACAATAGAAATAGCACTACATACATCACAGCTGTAACTGCCTCAGTGAGAAAGTTGGGCTGATATGATAGGAAGTGTGTCTAATGGTTTACAGACCTGAGGAGAAAGACTTTGGCATTTCTCTCTCTTTCTCTCTCTCTCTCTCTCTCTCTCTCGCTCTCTCTCTCTCTCTCTCTCTCGCTCTCTCTCTCTCTCTCTCTCTCTCTCTCCCTCTCTCTCTCTCTCTTGCACTCCAACCACTCTCTCTCTCTCTCTCTCTCTCTCTCTCTGAGGAGTTAGATAGCTGAACGACCAAGGCGGTCCTCTACAGCAGCTGCTGTGAATTCTACCATGGATATGGACCCCCTGGTACTTCCTGTATATAGCCATGTTAATACCTGGTACTTCCTGTATATAGCCATGTTATTACATGATACTTCCTGTATATAGCCATGTTATGACCTGGTACTTCCTGTATATAGCCATGCTATTACCCGGTACTTCCTGTATATAGCCATGATATTACCCGGTACTTCCTGTATATAGCCATGTTATGACCTGGTACTTCCTGTATATAGCCATGTTATTACCTGGTACTTCCTGTATATAGCCATGTTATGACCTGGTACTTCCTGTATATAGCCATGTTATTACCTGGTACTTCCTGCATATAGCCATGTTATTACCTGGTACTTCCTGTTTATAGCCATGTTATTACCTGGTACTTCCTGTATATAGCCATGTTATTACCTGGTACTTCCTGTATATAGCCATGTTATGACCTGGTACTCCCTGTATATAGCCATGTTAATACCTGGTACTTCCTGTATATAGCCATGTTATTACCTGGTACTCCCTGTATATAGCCATGTTGTGACCTGGTACTCCCTGTATATAGCCATGTTATTACCTGGTACTTCCTGTATATAGCCATGTTAATACCTGGTACTCCCTGTATATAGCCATGTTATGACCTGGTACTCCCTGTATATAGCCATGTTATGACCTGGTACTCCCTGTATATAGCCATGTTATTACCTGGTACTTCCTGTATATAGCCATGTTATTACCTGGTACTTCCTGTATGTAGCCATGTTATTACCTGGTACTTCCTGTATATAGCCATGTTATTACCTGGTACTTTCTGTATATAGCCATGTTATTACCTGGTACTAACTGTATATAGCCATGTTAATACCTGGTACTTCCTGTATATAGCCATGTTATTACCTGGTACTTCCTGTATATAGCCATGTTATTACCTGGTACTTCCTGTAGATAGCCATGTTATTACCTGGTACTTCCTATAGATAGCCATGTTATTACCTGGTACTTCCTGTATATAGCCATGTTATTACCTGGTACTTCCTGTATATAGCCATGTTATTACCTGGTACTTCCTGTATATAGCCATGTTATTACCTGGTACTTCCTGTATATAGCCATGTTCTTACCTGGTACTTCCTGTATATAGCCATGTTAATACCTGGTACTTCCTGTATATAGCCATGTTCTTACCTGGTACTTCCTGTATATAGCCATGTTATTACCTGGTACTTCCTGTATATAGCCATGTTATTACCTGGTACTTCCTGTATATATCCATGTTATTACCTGGTACTTCCTGTATATAGCTGTGTTATTACCTGGTACTTCCTGTATATAGCCATGTTATTACCTGGTACTTCCTGTATATAGCCATGTTAATACCTGGTACTTCCTGTATATAGCCATGTTCTTACCTGGTACTTCCTGTATATAGCCATGTTCTTACCTGGTACTTCCTGTATATAGCCATGTTATTACCTGGTACTTCCTGTATATAGCCATGTTATTACCTGGTACTTCCTGTATATAGCCATGTTATTACCTGGTACTTCCTGTATATAGCCATGTTCTTACCTGGTACTTCCTGTATATAGCCATGTTATTACCTGGTACGTTCTGTATATAGCCATGTTATTACCTGGTACTTCCTGTATATAGCCATGTTCTTACCTGGTACTTCCTGTATATAGCCACGTTATTACCTGGTACTTCCTGTATATAGCCATGTTATTACCTGGTACTTCCTGTATATATCCATGTTATTACCTGGTACTTCCTGTATATAGCTGTGTTATTACCTGGTACTTCCTGTATATAGCCATGTTATTACCTGGTACTTCCTGTATATAGCCATGTTATTACCTGGTACTTCCTGTATATAGCCATGTTATTACCTGGTACTTCCTGTATATAGCCATGTTATTACCTGGTACTTCCTGTATATAGCCATGTTATTACCTGGTACTTCCTGTATATAGCCATGTTATTACCTGGTACTTCCTGTATATAACCATGTTCTTACCTGGTACTTCCTGTATATAGCCATGTTATTACCTGGTACTTCCTGTATATAGCCATGTTCTTACCTGGTACTTCCTGTATATAGCCATGTTATTACCTGGTACTTCCTGTATATAGCCATGTTATTACCTGGTACTTCCTGTATATAACCATGTTCTTACCTGGTACTTCCTGTATATAGCCATGTTATTACCTGGTACTTCCTGTATATAGCCATGTTCTTACCTGGTACTTCCTGTATATAGCCATGTTATTACCTGGTACTTCCTGTATATAGCCATGTTATTACCTGGTACTTCCTGTATATAGCCATGTTAATACCTGGTACTTCCTGTATATAGCCATGTTCTTACCTGGTACTTCCTGTATATAGCCATGTTATTACCTGGTACTTCCTGTATATAGCCATGTTATTACCTGGTACTTCCTGTATATAGCCATGTTATTACCTGGTACTTCCTGTATATAGCCATGTTCTTACCTGGTACTTCCTGTATATAGCCATGTTATTACCTGGTACTTTCTGTATATAGCCATGTTATTACCTGGTACTTCCTGTATATAGCCATGTTCTTACCTGGTACTTCCTGTATATAGCCATGTTATTACCTGGTACTTCCTGTATATAGCCATGTTATTACCTGGTACTTCCTGTATATATCCATGTTATTACCTGGTACTTCCTGTATATAGCTGTGTTATTACCTGGTACTTCCTGTATATAGCCATGTTATTACCTGGTACTTCCTGTATATAGCCATGTTATTACCTGGTACTTCCTGTATATAGCCATGTTATTACCTGGTACTTCCTGTATATAGCCATGTTATTACCTGGTACTTCCTGTATATAGCCATGTTATTACCTGGTACTTCCTGTATATAGCCATGTTATTACCTGGTACTTCCTGTATATAACCATGTTCTTACCTGGTACTTCCTGTATATAGCCATGTTATTACCTGGTACTTCCTGTATATAGCCATGTTCTTACCTGGTACTTCCTGTATATAGCCATGTTATTACCTGGTACTTCCTGTATATAGCCATGTTATTACCTGGTACTTCCTGTATATAACCATGTTCTTACCTGGTACTTCCTGTATATAGCCATGTTATTACCTGGTACTTCCTGTATATAGCCATGTTCTTACCTGGTACTTCCTGTATATAGCCATGTTATTACCTGGTACTTCCTGTATATAGCCATGTTATTACCTGGTACTTCCTGTATATAGCCATGTTATTACCTGGTACTTCCTGTATATAGCCATGTTATTACCTGGTACTTCCTGTATATAGCCATGTTATTACCTGGTACTTCCTATATATAGCCATGTTATTACCTGGTACTTCCTGTATATAGCCATGTTATTACCTGGTACTTCCTGTATATAGCCATGTTATTACCTGGTACTTCCTGTATATAGCCATGTTATGACCTGGTACTCCCTGTATATAGCCATGTTATTACCTGGTACTTCCTGTATATAGCCATGTTATTACCTGGTACTTCCTGTATATAGCCATGTTATTACCTGGTACTTCCTGTATATAGCCATGTTATTACCTGGTACTCCCTGTATATAGCCATGTTATTACCTGGTACTTCCTGTATATAGCCATGTTATTACCTGGTACTTCCTGTATATAGCCATGTTATTACCTGGTACTTCCTGTATTGTGTCCATTTTGATTTCTTCTTTTTCTTTTCTTTTTTAATGTATTTATCTCTGCATTGTTGGAAAAGGAAAAGGACCTGTAAAACATGTCAGTATATTTCACAACTAGACAGTTTATTTCAGTACTAAACAGTATATTTCAGTACTAGACAGTATATTTCACAACTAGACAGTATATTTCAGTACTAGACAGTATATTTCACAACTAGACAGTATATTTCAGTACTAGACAGTATATTTCACAACTAGACAGTATATTTCAGTACTAAACAGTATATTTCAGTACTAGACAGTATATTTCACAACTAGACAGTATATTTCAGTACTAAACAGTATATTTCAGTACTAGACAGTATATTTCAGTACTAGACAGTATATTTCACAACTAGACAGTATATTTCAGTACTAAACAGTATATTTCAGTACTAGACAGTATATTTCAGTACTAGACAGTATATTTCACAACTAGACAGTATATTTCAGTACTAGACAGTATATTTCAGTACTAGACAGTATATTTCAGTACTAGACAGTATATTTCACAACTAGACAGTATATTTCAGTACTAGACAGTATATTTCAGTACTAGACGGTTTATTTCAGTACTAGACAGTATATTTCAGTACTAGACGGTTTATTTCAGTACTAGACAGTATATTTCAGTACTAGACAGTATATTTCAGAACTAGACAGTATATTTCAGAACTAGACAGTATATTTCAGTACTAGACAGTTTATTTCAGTACTAGACAGTATATTTCAGTACTAGACAGTATATTTCAGTACTACACAGTATATTTCAGTACTAGACAGTTTATTTCAGTACTAGACAGTATATTTCAGTACTAGACAGTATATGTCAGTACTAGACAGTATATTACAGTACTAGACAGGTTATTTCAGTACTAGACAGTATATTTCAGTACTAGACGGTTTATTTCAGTACTAGACAGTATATTTCAGTACTAGACAGTATATATCAGTATATTTCAGTACTAGACAGTATATTTCAGTACTAGACAGTACTAGACAGTACTAGACAGTTTATTTCAGTACTAGACAGTATATTTCAGTACTAGACGGTTTATTTCAGTACTAGACAGTATATTTCAGTACTAGACAGTATATTTCAGTACTAGACAGTATATTTCAGAACTAGACAGTATATTTCAGTACTAGACAGTAAATTTCAGTACTAGACAGTACTAAACAGTATATTTCAGTACTAGACAGTATATTTCAGTACTAGACAGTTTATTTCAGTACTAGACAGTATATTTCAGTACTAGACAGTTTATTTCAGTACTAGACAGTACTAGACAGTATATTTCAGAACTAGACAGTTTATTTCAGTACTAGACAGTATATTTCAGTACTAGACAGTATATTTCAGTACTAGACAGTATATTTCAGTACTAGACAGTATATTTCAGTACTAGACAGTATATTTCAGTACTAAACAGTATATTTCAGTACTAGACAGTATATTTCAGTACTAGACAGTATATTTCAGTACTAGACAGTATATTTCAGTACTAGACAGTATATTTCAGTACTAGACAGTTTATTTCAGTACTAGACAGTATATTTCAGTACTAGACAGTATATTTCAGTACTAGACAGTATATTTCAGTACTAGACAGTCTGAAAGAGATTTGTACTGAGCTAAATCAGCTGAGAACTAGACAGTATATTTCAGTACTAGACAGTTTATTTCAGTACTAGACAGTATATTTCAGTACTAGACAGTCTGAAAGATTTTTGTACTGAGCTAAATCAGCTGAGAACTAGACAGTATATTTCAGTACTAGACAGTTTATTTCAGTACTAGACAGTATATTTCAGTACTAGACAGTCTGAAAGATTTTTGTACTGAGCTAAATCAGCTGAGGACAAACACACCGTCACTTTAAACACCCTAAAATATCTCGGATCTCGGATCAGGCCCTTAAATTGTTCTACTTCTCTGTTTAACACCGTTCCAGATAAATATATCCATATAAACAACTGAGAGGATCAAATCCTTTGTTTACACATGAATGGTTTGAAATGTAGCTATTGGGAGGCTAGATTGACTGATACTACGTCTGCCTGGCAGTCCTTCAGACATGTGTGTGTTTCAAATACAGTCGATGTCTATCTCTGGTCAGAAGAGTCAACATACTTCCTGAACTGTGTATTTGAGAATTATAGAAAATCCAACGAACTTCTGGAAAAATAAATGTTTTTTTAAATGTAAATCTCTGAAATAAAAGTATTTTGAAAAAACGTTTTTCCAAATTTTTGCAAATTCGGAAAGAATGCGATATTTGTTATGGTGTCAAGTCTAGTTTCATGGATATTACGAGAGGTGTACCGCAGGGGTCAGTACTGGGACTCTTTACTCTTACATATATAATATATCTGATAAAACCTCATATTTGTCTGTATTCAGACTAAACTGTTGTCATTTCCCTGTTGGCCTTGATATGTTACAGCTGCAATCAGACTGGGTTACCTTACAGACAGCCCTGGTTGGTTTAAAACTGGTGGGGAGGGGGGGGGGGATAAGGGGAAAGAGGGGAGGATAAGGGGAGAGAGGGGAAGGGGCGAGAGAGGGAGAGAGGGGAGAGGGAGAAAGGGGGAGAGGTACAGAGGGGGAGAGGGAGAGAGGGGAAGGGGTAGAGAGGAGAGAGGCATAGGGGGAGGGAGAGAGAGATAGTGGGAGAGAGGGGGAGAGGGGTAGGGGGAGAGAGGGAGCAAGGGATAGGGGGAGAGATGGAGAGATGGAGAGAGAGAGCGAGGGATAGAGGGAGAGGGATATAGGGGCAGGAACTGAGGGCGTTTGAAGAAGGATAGGGGAGAGAGGGCTGGAAGCCAGGGTGTTTGAAGAAGGATAGGGGAGAGAGGGCTGGAAGTGAGTGCGTTTGAAGAAGGAAAGGGAGCGATATGGTTCAGAGAGGAGGGAGGAAGGCTTCCCCACGGGGCTCTGATCTCTCAGAGAGCAGAGGGAGGGGAGAGAGAGAGAGAAGAAGAGAGAGAGATAGAGAGACAGAGAGACAGAGAGAAACGGAGACAGAGAGAGAGAGACAGAGAGAGAGAGAGAGAGACAGAGAGAGAGAGAGAGAGAGAGAGAGAGAGAGACAGAGAGAGAGAGAGAGAGAGAGAGAGAGAGAGAGAGAGAGAGAGAGAGAGAGAGAGAGAGAGATGGTCGGTTGGAGCTGTATTAGTTGAATATGCAGGCCTTGGGTCATAGGGGTCTGAGTCGAACAAACTGAACCAACAGGATGGGTGCCTTGGAGAGTTCGCTGGCCTAGCACCTCCCCCCCAACACACACGCACACACACACAGCTGTACTGATATCAGCCTTATATTGGTGTTAGAGCTCAGAGCAGACCAGTGGACATTCTGACCTGCCTGGTGTGTGGTACAGGGACACACTCTCTCCTCCTCTCCTCTCCTCTCCTCTCCTCTCCTCTCCTCTCCTCTCCTCTCCTCTCCTCTCCTCTCCTCTCCTCTCATCTCATCTCATCTCATCTCATCTCATCTCATCTCATCTCATCTCATCTCATCTCCTCTCATCTCCTCTCCTCTCCTCTCCTCTCCTCTCCTCTCCTCTCCTCTCATCTCCTCTCCTCTCCTCTCCTCTTCCTCTCTATGTCTCCTTTTTCTTTGTTGTTTCTTCTTCCTCTTTCTGGATGTGTCTCCTTGTACAGAGACAGAGAGAGTCATTCACCACTAAACCAATCATAATGAGACATGATGTGCCTGTCAGTTTGCCAGCTACCATTCAACAGGTATTCCACCTAGAGACCAATGGAGCCTCGACACAACTTCCTGTAAAACACATTGTCTAGTAGAAGAGTCTGTAACCATGTAGTGTCGTTGTGGAACAGACTGTCATTTCTGTAGTGTCGTTGTGGAACAGACTGTCATTTCTGTAGTGTCGTTGTGGAACAGACTGTCATTTCTGTACTGTCGTTGTGGAACAGACTGTCATTTCTGTACTGTCGCTGTGGAACAGACTGTCATTTCTGTACTGTCGTTGTGGAACAGACTGTCATTTCTGTACTGTCGTTGTGGAACAGACTGTCATTTCTGTACTGTCGTTGTAGAACAGACTGTCATTTCTGTACTGTCGTTGTGGAACAGACTGTCATTTCTGTAGTGTCGTTATGGAACAGACTGTCATTTCTGTAGTGTCGTTATGGAACAGACTGTCATTTCTGTAGTGTCGTTGTGGAACAGACTGTCATGTCTGTACTGTCGTTGTGGAACAGACTGTCATTTCTGTACTGTCGTTGTGGAACAGACTGTCATTTCTGTACTGTCGTTGTGGAACAGACTGTCATTTTTGTACTGTCGTTGTGGAACAGACTGTCATTTCTGTAGTGTCGTTGTGGAACAGACTGTCATTTCTGTAGTGTCGTTGTGGAACAGACTGTCATTTCTGTAGTGTCGTTGTGGAACAGACTGTCATTTCTGTAGTGTCGTTGTGGAACAGACTGTCATTTCTGTACTAATGTTGTGGAACAGACTGTCATTTCTGTACTAATGTTGTGGAACAGACTGTCATTTCTGTAGTGTCGTTGTGGAACAGACTGTCATTTCTGTACTGTCGTTGTAGAACAGACTGTCATTTCTGTACTAATGTTGTGGAACAGACTGTCATTCCTGTAGTGTCGTTGTGGAACAGACTGTCATTTCTGTAGTGTCGTTGTGGAACAGACTGTCATTTCTGCTGAGCAATTAGTGATTTTTCAGGTCGATTCAATTATGACAAAAAATAATCATGTTTTTTTTTACATTTTGGTTTCGATTCTATATTTTTTGGCGGTAATAACATAGAATAAAATAATTAATACAAGTCCTGTGATGGTAGTAACTGACAATTAGTTATTAACTATCACTTACAAGAAAAGTTTTAAAAAGTGTCAAAACTGAAGTCAGCAACTTGGGTCAGTATGTTTTTGCTTAGTTTGCAAGACAGAGTATTTTGTTTATATAGTTGTCTTTTGGCTGACGGTCAAAAAAGCATTGTTCTGAATCTGCTAGAAGACAGATATAGGATATACAACGTGTTGTCTTGTTGATTTAACTGCTCTCTTTTTCCACCCAGCGGTGGTCATCATGAGATGACATCAGCGGTTACCTCAGGTCAGGGGGAATGACAGTAAATGACAACTTGTGTTTGTTTAATTTTAGCCCTGACTGGCTGGCTGACTGACTGGCTGGCTGACTGACTGGCTGACTGACTGACTGACTGGCTGGCTGGTGGGTGGACAAAAAAATATACAAATAGTGAGCTATATTATTACTATATTATATAGTATGAGCTATATTAGTACTATATTATATAGTATGAGCTATATTAGTACTATATTATATAGTATGAGCTATATTAGTACTATATTATATAGTATGAGCTATATTAGTACTATATTATATAGTATGAGCTATATTAGTACTATATTATATAGTATGAGCTATATTAGTACTATATTATATAGTATGAGCTATATTATTACTATATTATATAGTATGAGCTATATTAGTACTATATTATATAGTATGAGCTATATTAGTACTATATTATATAGTATGAGCTATATTATTACTATATTATATAGTATGAGCTATATTAGTACTATATTATATAGTATGAGCTATATTAGTACTATATTATATAGTATGAGCTATATTAGTACTATATTATATAGTATGAGCTATATTAGTACTATATTATATAGTATGAGCTATATTAGTACTATATTATATAGTATGAGCTATATTAGTACTATATTATATAGTATGAGTTGTACTATTAATATATATTATGTACTATGAGCTATATTAGTATTATATAGTATGAGTTATTTTAGTACTATTTTATATAGTGTGAGTTATATTACTACTATATTATATAGTATGAGTTATATAAGTATTATAATGTATGTACTCTGAGCTATATTAGTACTATATTATATAGTATGAGCTGTATTAGTACTATATTATATAGTATGAGCTATATTAGTACTATATTATATAGTCTGAGCTATATTAGTACTATATTATATAGTATGAGCTGTATTAGTACTATATTATATAGTATAAGCTATATTAGTACTACATTATAAAGTATGAGCTATATTAGTAATATATTATATACTATGAGCTATATTAGTACTATATTATAAAGTATGAGCTATATTAGTACTATATTATATGGTATGAGCTATATTAGTACTATATTATATAGTATGAGCTATATTAGTACTACATTATATAGTATGAGCTATATTAGTACTACATTATATAGTATGAGCTATATTAGTACTATATTATATAGTATGAGCTATATTAGTACTATATTATATAGTATGAGCTATATTAGTACTATATTATATAGTATGAGCTATATTAGTACTATATTATATAGTATGAGCTATATTAGTACTATATTATATAGCATGAGCTATATTAGTACTATATTATATAGTATGAGCTATATTAGTACTATATTATATAGTATGAGCTATATTAGTACTATATTATATAGTATGAGCTATATTAGTACTATATTATATAGTATGAGCTATATTAGTACTACATTATAGAGTATGAGCTATATTAGTACTATATTATATAGTATGAGCTATATTAGTACTATATTATATAGTATGAGCTATATTAGTACTATATTATATAGTATGAGCTATATTAGTACTATATTATATAGTATGAGCTATATTAGTACTATATTATATAGTATGAGCTATATTTTTGCTATATTGTACTATCTTCATGATGGCGCCGGAGGGTAGGGCTGCCGTCTTATCAGCTCTCAACCAATGATAGTATTTTTTTTGTGTGTTGTTCGTAACTTGTTTTGTACGTAATGTTGCTGCTATTGTCAATAACTACTATTGTCAATAACTACATCAGAACTTGGATTTACTCACCTCAAATTGGATGAGGAGTTCTTCTTCAATGAGTCGGACGCGAGGGATATACTGCAGACACTCGACCAGGCCCCGATCCCTGTGATTCGCTGGAGAAGGAAACTGAGATTTCGAGACAAAAATCAGGGTGCGAGGATCAGGCGACGAGTGCCCTTACTACCTTCCGTTCTGCTAGCTAACGTTCAATTGCTGGAAAATAAATGGGATGAACTGAAAGCACGTATATCCTTCCAATAGGACATTAGTTTAAAAACTGTAAAATCTTCTGTTTTACCGACTCGTGGCTGAACGACGACATTAATAACATACAGCTGGTGGGTTATACACTCTATCGGCAGGACATAACAGCAGCCTCTGGTAAGACACGGGGCGGAGGCCTATGCATATATGTTAACAACAGCTGGTGGGTTATACACTCTGTCGGCAGGACATAACAGCAGCCTCTGGTAAGACACGTGCGGGGGCCTATGCATATATGTTAACAACAGCTGGTGGGTTTTATACACTCTATCGGCAGGACATAACAGCAGCCTCTGGTAAGACACGGGCGGAGGCCTATGCATATATGTAAACAACAGTTGGTGCACGATATCTAAGGAAGTCTCAAAGTATTGCTCGCCTGAGCTAGAGTATCTCATGATAAGCTGTAGACTACACTATCTACCTATCTGCATTTGTTGTAGCTGTCTACATATCACCACAAAGCGATTTCCGCACTTCAACCGCACTCAATGAGCTGTATTCCGCCATAAGCAAACAGGAAAACGCTCATCTAGAGGTGGCGCTCCTAGTGGCCGGGGACTTTAATGCAGGGAAACTGAAATCAGTTTTAACACATTTTTATCTAGAAAAAATTCTAGACCAACTTTACTCCACATACAGAGATGTGCACAAAGCTCTCCCTAGCCCTCCATTTACAAAATCTGACCATAATTCTATCCTGATTCCTGCTTACAAGCAAAAATTAAAGCAGGAAGCACCAGTGACTCAGTCTATAAAAAAAAGTGGTCAGGTGAAGCAGATGCTAAACTACAGGACTGTTTTGCTATCAGACTGGAATATGTTCGGGGATTCTTCCGATGGCATTGAGGAGTACACTACATCAGTCACTGGCTTTATCAATAAGTGCATCGAGGACGTCGTCCTCACTGTGACTGTACGTACCCGAACCAGAAGCCATGGATTACAGGCAACATCCACACTGAGCTAAAGGCTAGAGCTGCTGCTTTCAAGGAGCGGGACTCTAACCCGGAAGCATATATGAAATCCCGCTATGCCCTCTGATGAACCTTCAAACAAGCAAAGCGTCAACACAGAACCAAGATCGAATTGTACTACACCGGCTCCGACGCTCGTCAGACATGGCAGGGCTTGCAAACTATTACAGACTACAAAGGGACGCACTGCCGAGAGCTGCCCAGTGACACAAGCCTGGGAAATAACACTGAAACATGCATGAGAGCATCAGCTGTTCCGGATGACTGTGTGATCATGATGGCGCCTACAGAGATGGTCACCTAGCTTCAGGTCCTTCGGAAAGCATGCAGTAATTCGCCGCAGGAGAGGCAGACGGAGCAGCCTACTGGTCAGACTCAGAAGGCGAGCACACCATCCACCGCTACCGAGCATATTATTCATCAATGTCCAATCTCTAGACAACAAGGTGGATGAAATTAGGGCCCGAGTTGCCTTCCAGAGAGACATCAGAGATTGTAACATTCTCTGTTTCACGGAAACACGGCTCACTCTGGATATGTTGTCAGAGTCGGTACAGCCACCCGGCTTCTTCACGCATTGCGCCGACAGAAACAAACATCTCTCTAGTCAGAAGAAGGACGGGGGTGTACATCTTATGATTAAATTTGCTGGACCCAGGAAGAGTAGCCGCTGCCTTGGCAGGAACTAATGGGGATCCATAATAAACCCCAGGAAGAGTAGCTGATGCCTTGGCAGGAACTAATGGGGATCCATAATAAACCCCAGGAAGAGTAGCTGCTGCCTTGGCAGGAACTAATGGGGATCCATAATAAACCCCAGGAAGAGTAGCTGCTGCCTTGACAGGAATTAATGGGGATCCATAATATACCCCAGGAAGAGTAGCTGCTGCCTTGGCAGGAACTAATGGGGAGCCATAATATACACCAGGAAGAGTAGCTGCTGCCTTGACAGGAACTAATGGGGATCCATAATAAACCCCAGGAAGAGTAGCTGCTGCCTTGACAGGAACTAATGGGGATCCATAATAAACCCCAGGAAGAGTAGCTGCTGCCTTGGCAGGAACTAATGGGGAGCCATAATATACACCAGGAAGAGTAGCTGCTGCCTTGACAGGAACTAATGGGGATCCATAATAAACCCCAGGAAGAGTAGCTGCTGACTTGGCCGGAACTAATGGGGATCCATAATAAACCCCAGGAAGAGTAGCTGTTGCCTTGGCAACAGGAACTAATGGGGATCCATAATAAACCCCAGGAAGAGTAGCTGTTGCCTTGGCAACAGGAACTAATGGGGATCCATAATAAACCCCAGGAAGAGTAGCTGCTGCCTTGACAGGAGCTAATGTGGATCCATAATAAACCCCAGGAAGAGTAGCTGCTGCCTTGGCAGGAACTAATGGGGATCCATAATAAACCCCAGGAAGAGTAGCTGCTGCCTTGGCAGGAACTAATGGGGATCCATAATAAATACAAATGCTGAATTTTTCCTTGATATCGTTGTGATACTGTCTGTGTTTATGGATGCCCATTTTCCTGCTCTTTTCAGTTCAAAAAGGTTTTCAATGGGGTTCAAGACCCGAGACCGCGATGGTGCAAAATGGAGATTTTGTGGTCAACGAACCATTTTGTTTGTTGGACTTTGATGTGTGCTTGGGGTTATTGTCTTGCTGGAAGATCCACTTTTAGCCCAAGTTTCAGCCTCCTGGCAGAGGAAACCTGGTTTTGGGCTAAAAATGTCCCTGTTAACTTGGGTAAAGTTCATGATGCCTGTTGACCTTTTTAACAAGGAAACAAAATGGTCCCCATTACATCAAAGATCCAACATCACATTGTTACAGTACGCATGAGGCTCTTTGTTTGATCACAGTGTTTTCATCACAACTGACCAAAACTATTTTTACAGCCAAGCCCTCTAAATTACATCAATTAGGTTTCTCTGGAAACAGGTTGGAGCACGGCCAATCAACTGAGGCTGAGTCAGTTCGTCTAGGGATCCTGGGTAATTCAAACCAGACTTGAACACTCACAGCTGATTGGTTGACAAGCATCGGGGGGACTCTGATTGGTTCTATATAAAGACCCCAATGAACTTAGCTAATAACACCTTCCTAATATCCAGTTGCATCCCCCTTTGCCGGGTCATGGACTCTACAAGGTGTTCGAAAGCGTTCCACAGGGATGCTGGCCCACGTTGACTCCAATGCTTCCCACAGTTGTGTCAAGCACAAGTGTCTGGTAGATACACACGGGAGTGTGAAAAACCCAGCAGTGATGCATTTCTACCCTGTTCAACAGGCACATCAATCTTTTGTCTTGTCCATTCATCTCAATGGCACATCAATCTGTTGTCTTGCCCATTCATCTCAATGGCACATCAATCTGTTGTCTTGCCCATTCATCTCAATGGCACATCAATCTTTTGTCTTGCCCATTCATCTCAATGGCACACCATCCATGTCTCAATGCTTAAACATCCTTCTTTAGCCCGTCTCTCCCCCCCCCCCCCTTCACTTGCCTAGTAAAATGAAGGTTCAATAAAATAACATAAATGTAATCTACACTGATTGAAGTGGATTTAAACAGGTGACATCAATAAGGGATCATATCTTTCACCTGGATTCACCTGGTCAGTCTGTGTGATGGAAAGAGCAGGTGTTCCTAATGTATTGTCCATTCAGTGTACAGGGTACATACTCAACAGGAAATCCGTATCCAGAAGTATATGTTTTATTTTTTAGGAAATAAGTGAGGCCTCGACCCCTGGCATCATATAAACACACATAAGACAAATGTGTAGAATTGCAGGGAAATGATCTTTAAAAGGGCTAAATGTCCTCTCCTCCAACAAGAGGGATGTGAACAGTATGAGCAGTGTTGTGAGGTGGGGGGGTTTGTTGCTGCACCGATAACAACATTCATCCCAACCTTTTACCACGTAAGAAATGTATGTGATTGAACCTTCTCAAATGGTATGCGAGTACCCCTGTAAAACAGAACAGAACACAACTGGCCGTTTTGGTTAGAAACAGACTTTTGTCTCCTGCCTCCTGCCTCCTGCCTCCTGTCTCCTGGAAGAACTGATAGATTTCTGTTAGTGGTGGAATGAAGAATCTGTGGTTTACATGCATTCAAACTTCAGACTGGTTAGGGTCCAATATTTCAGGTTAGGGTCCAATATTTCAGGTTAGGGTCCAATATTTCAGGTTCGGGGGTAATATTTCAGGTTAGGGTCCAATATTTCAGGTTAGGGTCCAATATTTCAGGTTAGGATCCAATATTTCAGGTTAGGGTCCAATATTTCAGGTTCGGGGGTAATATTTCAGGTTAGGGTCCAATATTTCAGGTTAGGGTCCAATATTTCAGGTTAGGGTCCAATATTTCAGGTTCGGGGGTAATATTTCAGGTTAGGGTCCAATATTTCAGGTTAGGGTCCAATATTTCAGGCTAGGGTCCAATATTTCAGGGTCGGGTCAAATATTTCCGAGCTGTGTCCCTGACCTTGAGAGTTGATGTCTTACAGTTGAAGTCGTGTCGATAGGTTTATTGTGAGGCTACAGTCTCTCTCTGCTGTCGCGTTTTATAGGTGCTTTTTGGGCCTCTAATGATGCCTCGTCACCTTTACCAGGACACAGAGCCTGTGTGATCCCCTATTCCCTATGTAGTGCACTACATCTTTACCAGGACACAGAGCACTGTGTGATCCCCTATTCCCTATGTAGTGCACTACATTTATCAATGTCCCAACAGGCTGTACGAACCCTGCGATAGGAACCAACTAGTTTAGGAGGACAGAGACACTGTGGGGAGAAGTTTAACCCTGACGTCGTGACCTGACCAGGAACAACGAATGGCGCCAACTATGACATGTCAACTGTTACGTTCCCCAGTTTCTGCGTTGCAGTTTGTGTATTTGAGTGTGTGTTTCAGGAGATGGCTTCCTGAAATCCCCCAAGCAGCTGATTGGTCGACTCCACGGCTAATTGGAGCTGACCCCGCCCCCTCGTCAAGTTACAGCTGTATCCCATTAGACTCCTTCTCCAGCTATATAAAAGCCAGTGTTCAGGAGAGAGATCATTGCTGAGATATATATTGCAGAAAGATCATTGCTGAGGAGAGGAGAGGAGAGGAGAGGAGAGGAGAGGAGAGGAGAGGAGAGGAGAGGAGAGGAGAGGAGAGGAGAGGAGAAGAGAAGAGAAGAGAAGAGAAGAGAAGAGAAGAGAAGAGAAGAGAAGAGAAGAGAAGAGAAGAGAAGAGAAGAGAAGAGAAGAGAAGAGAAGAGAAGAGAGGAGAGGAGAGGAGAGGAGGGTGAGGGTGATATACTGTGTTGGTTGTTCTCAGAGGGAGAGGATTAGTGTGTCCTGTATTGGTTGAGTGAGAGAGCTGATTGGTTATGTCTGTGTGCCAATAGGACGCAGTGTTTTGATAATTTAAATCTGTTTAATGTGTTCCCAGGGGGGAAGGGGGAGGCACCAAGGGAGTGTTTAGGCAAGAGGCCCGTGGGCATACATATACCCGTAGTATATTCACTGTCTAGGCACACTAGGTAAGACCTGGGCGGACCACCCCCTGTATTTTGGTTAGGGCACCAGGTGGTGCCAAGTTAAGTAGTGGGTAGGCAGGTAAGGTAGGAGAGGGTAGGTGAGTAGTGGGTAGGCAGGAAAGGTAGGAGAGGGTAGGTGAGTAGTGGGTAGGCAGGAAAGGTAGGAGAGGGGAGGGTAGGGTAGGCAGGTAAGGTAGGAGAGGGTAGGGTAGGCAGATATGGTAGGAGAGGGTAGGTTAGGTAAGTAGTGGGTAGGCAGGTAAGGTAGGAGAGGGTAGGTTAGTTAAGTAGTGGGTAGGCAGGTAAGGTAGGAGAGGGTAGGTTAGGTAAGTAGTGGGTAGGCAGGTATGGTAGGAGAGGGTAGGTTAGGTAAGTAGTGGGTAGGCAGGTAAGGTAGGAGAGGGTAGGTTAGGTAAGTAGTGGGTAGGCAGGTAAGGTAGGAGAGGGTAGGTTAGGTAAGTAGTGGGTAGGCAGGTAAGGTAGGAGAGGGTAGGTTAGGTAAGTAGTGGGTTGGCAGGTAAGGTAGGAGAGGGTAGGTTAGGTGAGTAGTGGGTAGGCAGGTAAGATAGGAGAGGTTAGGTAAGTAGTGGGTAGGCAGGTAAGGTAGGAGAAGGGTAGGTTAGGTAAGTAGTGGGTAGGCAGGTAAGTAGTGGGTAGGCAGGTAAGGTAGGAGAGGGTAGGTTAGGTAAGTAGTGGGTAGGCAGGTAAGTAGTGGGTAGGCAGGTAAGGTAGGAGAGGGTAGGTTAGGTAAGTAGTGGGTAGGCAGGTAAGGTAGGAGAAGGGTAGGTTAGGTAAGTAGTGGGTAGGCAGGTAAGGTAGGAGAGGGTAGGTTAGGTAAGTAGTGGGAAGGCAGGTAAGGTAGGAGAGGGTAGGTTAGGTAAGTAGTGGGTTGGCAGGTAAGGTAGGAGAGGGTAGGTTAGGTAAGTAGTGGGTAGGCAGGTAAGGTAGGAGAGGGTAGGTTAGGTAAGTAGTGGGTAGGCAGGTAAGATAGGAGAGGTTAGGTAAGTAGTGGGTAGGAAGGTAAGGTAGGAGAAGGGTAGGTTAGGTAAGTAGTGGGTAGGCAGGTAAGGTAGGAGAGGGTAGGTTAGGTAAGTAGTGGGTAGCCAGGTAAGATAGGAGAGGGTAGGTTAGGTGAGTAGTGGGTAGGCAGGTAAGATAGGAGAGGTTAGGTAAGTAGTGGGTAGGCAGGTAAGGTAGGAGAGGGTAGGTTAGGTAAGTAGTGGGTAGGCAAGTAAGGTAGGAGAGGGTAGGTTAGATGAGTAGTGGGTAGGCAAGTTAGATAGGAGAGGGTAGGTTAGCTAAGTAGTGGGTAGGCAGGTAAGGTAGGAGAAGGGTAGGTTAGGTAAGTAGTGGGTAGGCAGGTAAGATAGGAGAGGGTAGGTTAGGTAAGTAGTGGGTAGGCAGGTAAGATAGGAGAGGGTAGGTTAGGTAAGTAGTGGGTAGGCAGGTAAGATAGGAGAGGGTAGGTTAGGTAAGTAGTGGGTAGGCAGGTAAGATAGGAGAGGGTAGGTTAGGTAAGTAGTGGGTAGGCAGGTAAGATAGGAGAGGGGGTGGGGAGCTTTGAGATTGACTTTCTTTGCTTTGGTTCAGCCCAGCCCCTTTTCCCCATATTACCGCGTGACGGAATAAATTCCTTGTAAACGGTACCACTCTCTCTGCCTTTGTCATCCTTACCCACACCTACAGTCCCACACCCCTTTCACTTCACGGGGAGTTGAGTTGTAGCAGGGTGTTGCGTTCCCTCTTCTTCGTAGAGACGTGCGTAACATCAAACAGGCAAACTGCATGCTCCCTTTTACTACAGAAAACAGGTTTGGCAGAGTGGCAGAAATTCAGAACCGAGGTGATTACAGAACAACGTTTTCTGTCTCTTTGAAAGACAGACCTCGTACCAAACAGAGAGAAGAGGAGGAGGGGAGGACGTCTTACTGTAAATACTGGTCTTCAGCAGGCTGCATTTCAAAGGATGAATGGTTGTTCCCGGGCCGAGCAGCGTGGGTGTGTGCGTGTCTGTGTGTGTCCGTTCGGAGCCTGTATGAGATAATACGGTTTAGCAGAAACTGTTCCCACATGCTATTAGTTTATCCGCTGACTGGAGGGGAGGAGGAGGAGGAGGAGGAGGAGGAGGAGGGAGGACGTAGAGGGAGGGAGCTTTTTTGGCTCTTGGCTCTGGCACAGTGAAACAACACAGAGCTATCTGAACCCAAGACACAGAGTGACACTGAAACAACACAGAAAGGAATGCTCTAAAACCCCACGTGGCCAATAGCCAGCCAGTACCCAGAGAAGTAGGAAGAAGGGAGAGGGAGAAATAGACCAATACATACTAATACATCCACTGAGAGGACCCCCAGAAGAGAGAGAGAGAGGGGAGAGGGGAGAGAGGGGGGAGAGAGGAGAGAGGGGAGAGAGAGGAGAGGGAGAAATAGACCAATAAATACTAATACATCCACTGAGAGGACCCCCAGAAGAAAGAGAGAGGGAGGGGGGAGGGGAGAGAGGGGAGAGGGGAGAGAGGGGAGAGAGGAGAGGAGAGAGGGGGGAGAGAGGAGAGAGGGAGGAGAGAGGGGGGAGAGAGGAGAGAGGGGAGAGAGAGGAGAGGGAGAAATAGACCAATAAATACTAATACATCCACTGAGAGGACCCCCAGAAGAGAGAGAGAGGGAGGGGGGAGGGGAGATAGGAGAGAGGGGAGAGAGGAGAGAGGGAGGAGAGAGGAGAGGGAGAAATAGACCTGTAAATACTAATACATCCACTGAGAGGACCCCCAGAAGAGAGAGAGAGAGAGGGGGGAGAGAGGAGAGAGAGCAAGAGGGAAGAGGAGAGAGGGGGGAGAGAGGAGAGAGGGGGGAGAGAGGAGAGAGAGAGGGAGGGAAGAGGAGAGAGGGAGGAGAGAAGAGAGGGAGAAATAGACCTGTAAATACTAATACATCCACTGAGAGGACCCCCAGAAGAGAGAGAGAGAGAGGGGGGAGAGAGGAGAGAGAGCAAGAGGGAAGAGGAGAGAGGGGGGAGAGGGGAGAGAGGGGGGAGAGAGGAGAGGGAGAGGGAGGGAAGAGGAGAGAGAGGGGAGAGAGGAGAGAGGGAGGAGAGAGGAGAGAGGGGGAGAGGGGGAGAGAGGGGGAGAGAGGAGAGAGAGGAGAGAGGAGAGAGAGGAGAGAGGGAGGAGAGAGGAGAGAGGAGAGAGAGAGAGAGGAGAGGGAGAAATAGACCAATAAATACTAATACATCCACTGAGAGGACCCCCAGAAGAGAGAGAGAGGGAGGGGGGAGGGGAGAGAGGGGAGAGAGAGAGAGAGAGAGAGAGAGAGAGAGGAGAGGAGAGGAGAGGAGAGGAGAGAGGGGGGAGAGAGGAGAGAGAGAGAGAGAGAGAGAGAGAGAGAGGGAGGGAAGAGGAGAGAGGGGGGAGAGAGGAGAGAGAGGAGAGGGAGAAATAGACCAATAAATACTAATACATCCACTGAGATGACCCCCAGAAGAGAGAGAGAGGGAGGGGAGAGGAGAGAGAGGGGAGAGGGGAGAGAGGGGAGAGAGGAGAGGAGAGAGAGGGGAGAGGGAGAAATAGACCTGTAAATACTTATACATCCACTGAGAGGACCCCCAGAAGAGAGAGAGAGAGAGGGGGGAGAGAGGAGAGAGAGCAAGAGGGAAGAGGAGAGAGGGGGGAGAGAGGAGAGAGGGGGGAGAGAGGAGAGAGAGAGGGAGGGAAGAGGAGAGAGGGAGGAGAGAGGAGAGGGAGAAATAGACCAATACATACCAATACATCCACTGAGAGGACCCCCAGAAGAGAGAGAGCGAGAGGGGGGAGGGGAGAGAGGGGAGAGAGAGGAGAGAGGAGAGGGAGAAATAGACCAATAAATACTAATACATCCACTGAGAGGACCCCCAGAAGAGAGAGAGAGGGAGGGAAGAGGAGAGAGGGGGGAGAGAGGAGAGAGGGAGGAGAGAGGAGAGAGAGAGAGAGAGGAGAGGAGAGGAGAGGAGAGGAGAGAGGGGGGAGAGAGGAGAGAGAGAGAGAGAGAGAGAGAGAGAGAGAGGGAGGGAAGAGGAGAGAGGGGGGAGAGAGGAGAGAGAGGAGAGGGAGAAATAGACCAATAAATACTAATACATCCACTGAGATGACCCCCAGAAGAGAGAGAGAGGGAGGGGAGAGGAGAGAGAGGGGAGAGGGGAGAGAGGGGAGAGAGGAGAGGAGAGAGAGGGGAGAGGGAGAAATAGACCTGTAAATACTTATACATCCACTGAGAGGACCCCCAGAAGAGAGAGAGAGAGAGGGGGGAGAGAGGAGAGAGAGCAAGAGGGAAGAGGAGAGAGGGGGGAGAGAGGAGAGAGGGGGGAGAGAGGAGAGAGAGAGGGAGGGAAGAGGAGAGAGGGAGGAGAGAGGAGAGGGAGAAATAGACCAATACATACCAATACATCCACTGAGAGGACCCCCAGAAGAGAGAGAGCGAGAGGGGGGAGGGGAGAGAGGGGAGAGAGAGGAGAGAGGAGAGGGAGAAATAGACCAATAAATACTAATACATCCACTGAGAGGACCCCCAGAAGAGAGAGAGAGGGAGGGAAGAGGAGAGAGGGGGGAGAGAGGAGAGAGGGAGGAGAGAGGAGAGAGGGAGGAGAGAGGAGAGGGAGAAATAGACCAATAAATACTAATACATCCACTGAGAGGACCCCCAGAAGAGAGAGAGAGAGAGGGGGGAGAGAGGAGAGAGAGCAAGAGGGAAGAGGAGAGAGGGGGGAGAGAGGAGAGAGGGGGGAGAGAGGAGAGAGAGAGGGAGGGAAGAGGAGAGAGGGGGAGAGAGGAGAGAGGGGGGAGAGAGGAGAGAGAGAGGGAGGGAAGAGGAGAGAGGGGGGAGAGAGGAGAGGGAGAAATAGACCTGTAAATACTAATACATCCACTGAGAGGACCCCCAGAAGAGAGAGAGAGAGAGGGGAGAGGAGAGAGGGGGGAGAGAGGAGACAGGGGGGGAGTGGCGGGAGAAAGAGGGAGGGGAGGTAGCGAGGGAGAGATGGAGAGAGGGGAGGGAGGGAGAGAGGAGTGGAGGGAGAAAGATGGAGGGGAGGGAGAAAGAAATAGAGACAGAGAGAGAGAGGAGAGAAACAGTGAGAGAAACAGAGAGAGATAGGAGAGAGCGACAGAGAGAAACAGAGAGAGAGAGAGAGAGAGAGAGACAGAGAGAGAAACAGAGAGAGAAACACAGAGAGAGAGATGACAGAGAGACAGAGAGAGAGAGACAGAGAGAGAGAGAAGGGAGGGAGAGAAACAGAGAGAGACAGAGAGAGAGAGACACAGAGAGAGAGAGGGAGATAATATGTGTTCACACTGGATCCATTAAAGCCAGACAAAAATATCACATTTTATTTTCTTCTGCAATATATCTCCAAATTGATAGATGAAATTAATTTGCCATTTGTGTCACTTCAATGAGATAAAAACATTTTTAAGTACAGCAGCTTTGTTTACAAAGTATTTCTCCAGGTTATTATGAAGCATAGCCTTAGTAGCCATAGTCTATGTTATTGATTCCGTTCTACTCTAATCTGTTGCTCTGATCCCCGACGACAGCAACACGTCAACAATACAAATGCTGCATGAAGAGCGTAGCTCGTAAAACTTGTCTGTCCTCGGGTTGCAACACTCCACTACCGAGTTCCAAACTGCCTCTGGAAGCAACGTCAGCACTACCGAGTTCCAAACTGCCTCTGGAAGCAACGTCAGCACTACCGAGTTCCAAACTGCCTCTGGAAGAAACGTCATCACTACCGAGTTCCAAACTGCCTCTGGAAGAAACGTCAGCACAACAACTGTCCTTCGGGAGCTTCAGGAAATGGGTTTCCGTGGCCGAGCGGCCGCACACAAGCCTAAGATAACCATGCGAAAATGCCAAGCGTCGGCTGGAGTGGTGTAAATCTCACCGCCATTTGACACCTGAGCAGTGGGAACACGTTCTCTGGAGTGATGAATCACGCTTCACCATCTGGCAGTCCGATGGACAAATCTGGTTTCGGCAGATGACAGGAGAACGCTACCGGCCTCAATGCATAGTGTCAACTGTAAAGTTTGGTGGAGGAAAAATAGGCCCCTTAGTTCCAAGTGAAGGGAAATCTTAACGTTACAGCATACAATGACATTATAGATGGTTCGGGGAAGGTCCTTTCCTGTTTCAGCATGACAATGCCCCCGTGACCAAAGCGAGGTCCATACAGAAATGGTTTGTTGAGATCGGTGTGGAAGAACTTGAACGGCCTGCACAGAGCCCTGACCTCAACCCCATCAAACACCTTTGGGATGAATTGGAACGCCGACTGCGAGCCAGGCCTAATCGCCCTCAACATCAGTGACCGACCTCACTAATGCTCGTGGCTGAATAGAAGCAAGTCCCTGCAGAAATGTTCCAACATCTAGTGGAAAGCCTTCCCAGAAGAGTGGAGGCTGTTATAGCAGCAATGGGGGGAGGGGGGTGATGGGGCAACTCCATATCTTGGAATGAGATGCTAGACGATCAGCTGTCCCATCCTGTTGGTCAGGTAGTGTCTGTCCCTCGTATTATAAACCAGGGTAATAACGGAGCTGTGAGTCAGGAAGCAGGTGTCCTCATCCTGTTGGTCAGGTAGTGTCCATCCCTCGTATTATAAACCAGGGTAATAACGGAGCTGTGAGTCAGGAAGCAGGTGTCCTCATCCTGTTGGTCAGGTAGTGTCCATCCCTCGTATTATAAACCAGGGTAATAACGGAGCTGTGAGTCAGGAAGCAGGTGTCCTCATCCTGTTGGTCAGGTAGTGTCCGTCCCTCGTATTATAAACCAGGGTAATAACGGAGCTGTGAGTCAGGAAGCAGGTGTCCTCATCCTGTTGGTCAGGTAGTGTCCAGTAAGGAGACATATACATCAGGCTACACACCGGGACAACAGGACAATACCAACTGGTGAGGAAACACAAGGGACAGAACCAGTAAGGAGACATATGCAGCAGGCTACACACCGGGACAACAGAACCAGTAAGGAGACATATACATCAGGCTACACACCGGGACAACAGAACCAGTAAGGAGACATATGCATCAGGCTACACACCGGGACAACAGAACCAGTAAGGAGACATATACATCAGGCTACACACCGGGACAACAGAACCAGTAAGGAGACATATACATCAGGCTACACACCGGGACAACAGAACCAGTAAGGAGACATATACATCAGGCTACACACCGGGACAACAGAACCAGTAAGGAGACATATACATCAGGCTACACACCGGGACAACAGAACCAGTAAGGATACATATGCATCAGGCTACACACCGGGACAACAGAACCAGTAAGGAGACATATGCATCAGGCTACACACCGGGACAACAGAACCAGTAAGGAGACATATACATCAGGCTACACACCGGGACAACAGAACCAGAAGGAGACATATACATCTGGCTACACACCGGGACAACAGAACCAGTAAGGAGACATATACATCAGGCTACACACCGGGACAAGAGGACCAGTAAGGAGACATATACATCAGGCTACACACCGGGACAACAGAACCAGTAAGGAGACATATACATCAGGCTACACACCGGGACTACAGAACCAGTAAGGAGGCATATACATCAGGCTACACACCGGGACAACAGAACCAGTAAGGAGACATATACATCAGGCTACACACCGGGACAACAGAACCAGTAAGGAGACATATGCATCAGGCTACACACCGGGACAACAGAACCAGTAAGGAGACATATACATCAGGGACTGACATATAAAGGGGAGGAAATGTAATGGTCATGAGGTAATGGAGTCCAGGTGTGAATCATAATGGAGTCCAGGTGTGAATCATAATGATTAACAGGTGTGAATCATAATGATTAACAGGTGTGAATCATAATTATTAACAGGTGTGAATCATAATGACGTCCAGGTGTGAATCATAATGACGTCCAGGTGTGAAACGTAATCATTAACAAGTGTGAAACATAATGATTAACAGGTGTGAATCATAATGATTAACAGGTGTGAATCATAATGATTAACAGGTGTGAATCATAATGAATGACAGGTGTGAATCATTATGACTAACATGTGTGAATCGTAATGAAGTCCAGGTGTGAATCGTAATGAAGTCCAGGTGTGAATAATAATGAAATCCAGGTGTGAATCATAATGATTAACAGGTGTGAATCAATATGAAGTCCAGGTGTGAATCGTAATGGTTAACAGGTGTGAATCATTATGAAGTCCAGTTGTGAATCATGATGGTTAACAGGTGTGAATCATAATGATTAACAGGTGCAAATCAGAATGATTAACAGGTGTGAATCATAATGAAGTCCAGGTGTGAATCATCTTGAAGTCTGGGTGTGAATCATAATAACGAACAGGTGTGAATCATAATGATTAACAAGTGTGAATCATAATGAAGTCCAGTTGTCAATCACAATAAAATCCAGGTGTGAATCATTAAGATTAACAGGTGTGAATCATAAAGATTAACAGGTGTGAATCATAAAGATTAACAGGTGTGAATCATAAAGATGAACAGCTGTGAATCATAAAGATTAACAGGTGTGAATCATAATGAAATCCAGGTGTGAATCATAAAGATTAACAGGTGTGAATCATAAAGATTAACAGGTGTGAATCATAAAGATTAACAGGTGTGAATCATAAAGATTAACAGGTGTGAATCATAATGAAATCCAGGTGTGAATCATAATGAAATCCAGGTGTGAATCATAAAGATTAACAGGTGTGAATCATAAAGATTAACAGGTGTGAATCATAATGAAGTCCAGGTGTGAATCATAATGATTAACAGGTGCGCGTAACGATGAATCCCAGGATCGGTGGTTTGGTAGACTAAACGGAGTGGAGGAGCAGGAGAAGATGTGACAACCAGACTCCCTATAAAAGAGAGTTAGTGATTCAGAATTGAAATCAAACAGCTGAGAAATCCTTATGATAACGATTCAAATCAAAGAGCGGAGAGATCAACACAGACATTGAAACATGTACAAACCGCTGGAGTCTATACAACCAAATCCAATGTTCAGACGTTAAACCCCAACCCCGGTCTGGTCTGCTTGGTCTTCTCTAAACCCCAAACCCCGGTCTGGTCTGCTTGGTCTTCTCTAAACCCCACAAACCCCGGTCTGGTCTGCTTGGTCTTCTCTAAACCCCAAACCCCGGTCTGGTCTGCTTGGTCTTCTCTAAACCCCACAAACCCCGGTCTGGTCTGCTTGGTCTTCTCTAAACCCCAAACCCCGGTCTGGTCTGCTTGGTCTTCTCTAAACCCCAAACCCCGGTCTGGTCTGCTTGGTCTTCTCTAAACCCCAAAAACCCCGGTCTGGTCTGCTTGGTCTTCTCTAAACCCCACAAACCCCTGTCTGGTCTGCTTGGTCTTCTCTAAACCCCAAACCCCGGTCTGGTCTGCTTGGTCTTCTCTAAACCCCAAACCCCGGTCTGGTCTGCTTGGTCTTCTCTAAACCCCAAACCCCGGTCTGGTCTGCTTGGTCTTCTCTAAACCCCAAACCCCGGGTCTGGTCTGCTTGGTCTTCTCTAAACCCCAAAACATTGTTTTACAATTTGTAAACTGTCACCCCGACAACAAGAAAACTGAACTGACACTTACCGAGCCTGGCTTTAAGCCAGAACAAGTAGTGTTGGTTTTAGTGTGATTGTTCAGATTGTTGTGAGAGCTCAGCTTACACATGTCTGTGGTCTCTGTGTGATGATAACCATTCAGACCACAGCGTTCTTCACATACTACAGACCAAACCATGAAAAAGCCCCCTCAGAGAAGCTAGTAGGAACAACATAATGTGGACATCTTGGAGAGAGAATTTGCACAAGGGAAGATTGAACAAAGTCAGCAATTTCCTTTTTTACCCTCTAGTAGTGTTTTAGACAACTGTCGGGGGGGGGTACTTTCTAAAATGTAGCAGGTTATTGTAGCTGCCACCGAGCATGGCACGGTGCATCTCCATCTGTAATATAATGTTTAGTCCCTCTCTATCTGTAATATAATGTTTAGTCCCTCTCCATCTGTAATATAATGTTTAGTCCCTCTCCACCATAGTAGTCCCTCCATCTGTAATATAATGTTTAGTCCCTCTCTATCTGTAATATAATGTTGGGCCCCTTCCATCTGTAATATAATGTTTAGTCCCTCTCCACCATAGTAGTCCCTCCATCTGTAATATAATGTTTAGTCCCTCCATCTGTAATGTAATTTTTAGTCTCTCCATCTGTAATATAATGTTTAGTCTCTCCATCTGTAATATAATGTTTAGTCCCTCTCCATCTGTAATATAATGTTTAGTCCCTCCATCTGTAATATAATGTTTAGTCCGTCTCCACCATAGGACTCTCTCCATCTGTAATATAATGTTTAGTCTCTCCATCTGTAATATAATGTTTAGTCTCTCCATCTGTAATGTAATGTTTAGTCCCTCTCCACCATAGGAGTCCCTCCATCTGTAATATAATGTTTAGTCCCTCCATCTGTAATGTAATGTTTAGTCCCTCCATCTGTAATATAATGTTTAATCCCTCTCCATCTGTAATATAATGTTTAGTCCCTCTCCATCTGTAATATAATGTTCATCCCTCCATCTGTAATGTAATGTTTAGTCCCTCTCCACCATAGGAGTTTCTCCACCTGTAATGTAATGTTTAGTTTCTCCATCTGTAATATAATGTTTAGTCTCTCCATCTGTAATATAATAATTAGTCTCTCCATCTGTAATGTAATGTTTAGTATCTCCATCTGTAATATAATGTTTAGTCCCTCCATCTGTAATATAATGTTTAGTCCCTCTCCCCCATAGGAGTCTCTCCATCTGTAATATAATGTTAAGTCCCTCTCCACCATAGGAGTCTCTCCATCTGTAATATAATGTTTAGTCCCTCTCCACCACAGGAGTCCCTCCATCTGTAATGTAATGTTTAGTCCCTCCATCTGTAATATAATGTTTAGTCCCTCCATCTGTAATATAATGTTAAGTCCCTCTCCACCATAGAAGTCTCTCCATCTGTAATACAATGTATAGTCCCTCTCCACCACAGGAGTTCTCCATCTGTAATATAATGTTTAGTCCCTCTCCACCATAGGTCAAATTCAAATTTCACAAGACATTTGGGCATTAGTGTGTGTGTGTGTGCCTCGTGTGTGTGTGTGTGTGTGTGTGCATCGCGTGTGTGTGTGTGTGGGGGGAGGGGGTCTGTTTGTAAAGGGTTAGGCCTCCAGTGGCTCTGAAATACGGCCTGTTGAAAGAAAACTCTTTTTGGCAGGGTCTCCTCCAATCTGTTCCCTCTCCTCCACTTTGCTCCCTCTCTCCATCTCTCTAATCATGTTTTTGGACAGTCTTATCAGAGCAGCACCACTGCCTAGAGCACAACATCATCAGGGAAAACTTTTCTGGCTCTTCTCTTCGTTCTCTGGCTCTCCTCCTGTCTTCCTCTGGCTTTCCTCCTTTCTTTCTCTACGAGAGAGGAATGGTTTCCCGGTCTGTTCTGGCGTCTCGGGGCCCAATGGTAGCAAATGAAATTAAGACAGCCCATTAAGTGATTTCCGTGGATGTCAGTGTAGTCGAGGTAGGATGCTCGCTAGCTCGTTGATTCAGGGGAAAGACTTGTCACTGATAGAAAGGGAGGTGTAGGAAGTTCAACCCTGACAGCAAAGCCAAGGACCAGGTCACAGGGACACAGGAGAGAGGTGGTGATTAGTCTCTAAGGACCAGGTCACAGGGACACCAGGACACCAGGACACCAGGTCACAGGAGAGAGGTGGTGATTAGTGTCTAAGGACCAGGTCACCAGGACACCAGGACACCAGGACACAGGAGAGAGGTGGTGATTAGACTCTAAGGACCAGGACACCAGGACACAGGAGAGAGGTGGTGATTAGTCTCTAAGGACCAGTCCTTAGAGAGAGAAAGGGAGGTGTAGGAAGTTCAACCCTGACAGCAAAGCCAAGGACCAGGTCACCGGGACACCAGGACACCGGGACACAGGAGAGAGGTGGTGATTAGACTAAGGACCAGGACACCAGGACACCAGGACACCGGGACACCGGGACACCAGGACACCGGGACACAGGAGAGAGGTGGTGATTAGACTAAGGACCAGGACACCAGGACACCAGGACACCAGGACACCGGGACACCAGGACACCAGGACACCAGGAGAGAGGTGGTGATTAGACTAAGGACCAGGACACCAGGACACCAGGACACCAGGTCACAGGAGAGAGGTGGTGATTAGTGTCTAAGGACCAGGTCACCAGGACACCAGGACACCAGGACACAGGAGAGAGGTGGTGATTAGACTCTAAGGACCAGGACACCAGGACACAGGAGAGAGGTGGTGATTAGTCTCTAAGGACCAGTCCTTAGAGAGAGAAAGGGAGGTGTAGGAAGTTCAACCCTGACAGCAAAGCCAAGGACCAGGTCACCGGGACACCAGGACACCGGGACACCAGGACACCGGGACACCAGGACACCAGGACACCGGGACACCAGGATACCAGGACACCAGGACATCGGGACACCAGGACACCAGGACACCAGGACACCAGGACACCGGGACACCGGGACACCGGGACACCAGGACATCGGGACACCAGGACACCGGGACACCAGGACACCAGGTCACCGGGACACCGGGACACCAGAACACCAGGTCACCGGGACACCAGGACTGCAGGACACCAGGACACCAGGTCACCAGGTCACCGGGACACCAGGACTGCAGGACACCAGGACACCGGGTCACCGGGACACCAGGACACCAGGTCACCAGGACACCAGGTCACCAGGACACAGGAGAGAGGTGTAGATGTGGATGAGGTGATTGGTCTTTTACTTCTCTCATTATTATATAAAAGCTTATTAAATAAAGGCTCCAGCAAAGCTGTGTGTGGTTCATGTGTGTCTCAGTCCAATTAGAACACACAACTGGGACCTGAGCAATGACTGAAGAGTTGGAGAGGGAAGACAAGATACAAAAGGAAAAGATGAAGAGAGAGAGAGAGATGGAGAAAGATAGAGAGAAAAAAGAGGGGGGGAAGAGAGGAATAGAAGAAAAATTGAGAAAGAGAGAAAGAGACAGAGAGAGAACGAGAGAGAGAGAAGGGGGGAGTAGAGAAGGGGGGAGTAGAGAGAAGGGGGAGTAGAGAGAAGGAGAGAGTAGAGAGAATGAGATCACTGATCTGAGCTGTGTCATTAGGATAAGTGAAGAAAGATAGAGAGAGGTAGAGAGAAGGGGGGGTAGTTAACACTGAGAGTTAACTGACCCTGAGTTAACACTGAGAGTTTTTGATTTCCCCTGTCAATATCACATCTCTAGACAGGACCAGGAACTGACCCTGAGTTAACACTTAGAGGATTTGATTTCCCCTGTCAATCTCACCTCTCTAGACAAGACCAGGAACTGACCCTGAGTTAACACTGAGAGTTAACTGACCCTGAGTTAACACTGAGAGTTAACTGACCCTGAGTTAACACTGAGAGTTTTTGATTTCCCCTGTCAATCTCACCTCTCTAGACAGGACCAGGAACTGACCCTGAGTTAACACTGAGAGTTTTTGATTTCCCCAAGCAATCTCACCTCTCTAGACAGGACCAGGAACTGACCCTGAGTTAACACTGAGAGTTAACTGACCCTGAGTTAACACTGAGAGTTAACTGACCCTGAGTTAACACTGAGAGTTAACTGACCCTGAGTTAACACTGAGAGTTTTTGATTTCCCCTGTCAATCTCACCTCTCTAGACGAGACCAGGAACTGACCCTGAGTTAACACTGAGAGTTAACTGACCCTGAGTTAACACTGAGAGTTAACTGACCCTGAGTTAACACTTAGAGGATTTGATTTCCCTTTCCCTGATTTGGTTCATGTGTACAGTAGCTAGATCTAGTTACAGTAGATAGTTGTAGATACAGTAGATAGATGTAGTTACAGTAGATAGATGTAGATACAGTAGATAGATGTAGATACAGTAGATAGATGTAGATACAGTAGATAGGTGTAGTTACAGTAGATAGATGTAGATACAGTAGATAGTTGTAGATACAGTAGATAGATGTAGTTAAATACAACCCATATTTATGCTTATTTATTTTATCTTGTGTCCTTTAACCATTTGTACATTGTTAAAACACTGTATATATATATATAATATGACATTTGTAATGTCTTTACTGTTTTGAAACCTCTGTATGTGTAATGTTTACTGTTAATTTTTGTTGTTTTTCACTTTATATTTTCACTTTGTATGTTGTCTACCTCACTTGCTTTGGCAATGTTAACACATGTTTCCCATGCCAATAAAGCCCTTGAATTGAATTGAATTGAATTGAATTGTAGTTACAGTACAGTAGATAGATGTAGTTACAGTAGATAGATGTAGATACAGTAGATAGATGTAGATACAGTAGATAGATGTAGATACAGTAGATAGATGTAGATACAGTAGATAGATGTAGTTACAGTAGATAGATGTAGTTACAGTAGATAGATGTAGATACAGTAGATAGATGTAGATACAGTAGATAGATGTAGTTACAGGAGATAGATGTAGTTACAGTACAGTAGATAGATGTAGTTACAGTAGATAGATGTAGATACAGTAGATAGATGTAGTTACAGTAGATAGATGTAGATACAGTAGATAGATGTAGTTACAGGAGATAGATGTAGTTACAGTACAGTAGATAGATGTAGTTACAGTAGATAGTTGTAGATACAGTAGATAGGTGTAGATACAGAAGATAGATGTAGTTACAGTAGATAGATGTAGATACAGGAGATAGATGTAGATACAGGAGATAGATGTAGTTACAGTAGATAGATGTAGATACAGGAGATAGATGTAGATACAGTAGATAGATGTAGTTACAGTACAGTAGATAGATGTAGTTACAGTAGATAGATGTAGATACAGTAGATAGATGTAGTCACATTTGATAGATGTAGATACAGTACATTCGATAGGTGTAGTTACAGTAGATAGATGTAGATACAGTAGATAGGTAGTTACAGTATATAGATGTAGTTACAGTAGATAGGCAGATACAGTAGATAGATGTAGATACAGTAGATAGGTAGATACAGGAGATAGATGTAGTTACAGTAGATAGGTAGTTACAGTAGATAGATGTAGATACAGTAGATAGGTAGATACAGTAGATAGATGTAGATACAGTAGATAGGTAGATACAGGAGATAGATGTAGTTACAGTAGATAGGTAGTTACAGTAGATAGATGTAGATAGGTAGATACAGGAGATAGATGTAGATACAGTAGATAGGTAGATACAGTAGATAGGTAGATACAGGAGATAGATATAGTTACAGTAGATAGATGTAGTTACAGTACAGTAGATAGATGTAGTTACAGTATATAGATGTAGATACAGGAGATAGATGTAGTTACAGTAGATAGATGTAGATACAGTAGATAGATGTAGATACAGTAGATATGTAGATACAGGAGATAGATGTAGTTACAGTAGATAGATGTAGATACAGTAGATAGGTAGATACAGGAGATAGATGTATATACAGTAGATAGGTAGATACAGTAGATAGATGTAGATACAGGAGATAGATGTAGTTACAGTAGATAGATGTAGATACAGTAGATAGGTAGATACAGTAGATAGGTAGATACAGTAGATAGGTAGATACAGTAGATAGATGTAGATACAGTAGATAGGTAGATACAGTAGATAGGTAGATACAGTAGATAGGTAGTTACAGTAGATAGATGTAGATACAGTAGATATGTAGATACAGGAGATAGATGTAGTTACAGTAGATAGATGTAGTTACAGTAGATAGGTAGATACAGTAGATAGGTAGATACAGTAGATAGATGTAGATACATTAGATAGGTAGATACAGGAGCTAGGTAGATACAGTAGATAGATGTAGATACAGTAGATAGATGTAGATACAGTAGATAGGTAGATACAGTAGATAGGTAGATACAGTAGATAGGTAGTTACAGTAGATAGATGTAGATACAGTAGATATGTAGATACAGGAGATAGATGTAGTTACAGTAGATAGATGTAGTTACAGTAGATAGGTAGATACAGTAGATAGGTAGATACAGTAGATAGATGTAGATACAGTAGATAGGTAGATACAGGAGATAGGTAGATACAGTAGATAGATGTAGATACAGTAGATAGATGTAGATACAGTAGATAGGTAGATACAGTAGATAGATGTAGATACAGTAGATAGGTAGATACAGGAGATAGATGTAGATACAGTAGATAGATGTAGAAACAGTAGATAGATGTAGATACAGTAGATACAGGAGATAGATGTAGATACAGTAGATAGGTAGATACAGGAGATAGATGTAGATACAGTAGATAGGTAGATACAGGAGATAGATGTGGTTACAGTAGATAGGTAGATACAGGAGATAGATGTAGATACAGTAGATAGGTAGATACAGTAGATAGATGTAGATACAGTAGATAGATGTAGTTACAGTACAAAGTATCCGTCAAAATACTCTTTATAGGGTTTTTCCTTATATTTTACTATTTTCTACATTGTAGAATAATAGTGAAGACATCAAAACTATGAAACAAAACATGGAGTCATGTAGCAACCAAAAAAACAAATCTAAATATATTTTATATGTTTGATTCTTCAAATTGCCTTGATGACAGCTTTGCACACTCTTGGCATTCTCTCAACTAGCTTCATGAGGTAGTCACCTGGAATGCATTTCATTTAACAGGTGTGCCTGGTTAAAATGTAATTAATGGAAAGTCTTTCCTTCTTAATGCATTTCATACAATCAGTTGACATGGTAGTGGTGGTATACAGAAGCCCTATTTGGTAAAAGACCACGGTCATTTTATGGCAAGAACAGCTCAAATAAGCAAAGAGAAACGTCCATCATTACTTTAAGACATGAAGGAAAGTCAATGCGGAAAATTTCAAGAACTTTTAAAGTTTATTCAAGTGCAGCCGCAAAAACCATCAAGCGCTATGATGAAACTGGCTCTCATGAGGACCGCCACAGGAAAGGAAGACCCAGAGTTACCTCTGCTGCAGAGGATCAGTTCATTAGAGTTAACTATCTCTCATGAGGACCGCCACAGGAAAGGAAGACCCAGAGTTACCTCTGCTGCAGAGGATAAATTCATTAGAATTAACTGCACCTCAGATTGCAGTCCAAATACATTCTTCACAGAGTTCAAGTACAGACACATCTCAACATCAACTGTTCAGAGGAGACTTAGTGAATCAGGCCTTCAAGGTCAAATTGCTGCAAGGAAACCACTACTAAAGGACACCAATGAGAAGAAGAGACTTGCTTTGGGTCAAGAAACATGAGCAATGAACATTAGACCGGTGGAAATCTGTCCTTTGGTCTGATGAGTCCAAATTTAAGATTTTTGTTTCCAACCGCCGTGTCTTTGTGAGACGCAGAGTAGGTGAACGGATGATCTCCGCATGTGTGGTTCCCACCGTGAAGCATGGAGGAGGAGGTGTGATGGTGTGGGGTGCTTTGCTGGTGACACTGTCAGTGATTTATTTAGAAATCGAGGCACACTTAACCATCCATCATGGCAACACAGCATTCTGCAGTGATAAGCCATCCCATCTGGTTTGTGCTTAGCCTCCAGGTTGTGTAAGGGCTATTTGACCAAGAAGGAGAGTGATGGAGTGCTGCATCAGATGACCTGGCCTCCACAATCACCCGACCTCAACCCAATTTAGATGGTTTGGGATGAGTTGGACCGCAGAGTGAAGAAAAAGCAGCCAACAAGTGCTCAGCATATGTGGGAACTCCTTCAAGACTGTTGGAAAAGCATTCCAGGTGAAGCTGGTTGACAGAATCCCAAGAATGTGCAAAGCTGTCACCAAGGCAAAGGGTGGCTACTTTGAAGAATCTCAAATCTAAAATATATTTTGATTTGTTTAACACATTTTTGGTTACTACATGACTCCATATGTGTTGATTCCTAGTGTTGATGTCTTCACTATTATTCTACAATGTAGAAAATAGTCAAAATAAAGACAAACCCTTGAATGAGTAGGTGTTCTAGAACCCTGGAATGAGTAGGTGTTCTAGAACCCTGGAATGAGTAGGTTTGTCCAAACATCTGACTGATACTGTGGTTCCAGTAGAGTTGAATCAGCAGCCAAGCCCATCCCCTACAGGACTGTACATACACACCTACACACCTGTATCATCGCAAACGCACACGCACACACACACACACAAACAAACACACCTGTATCATCGCACATGCAAACACACACACACACACACACACACACACACACACACACACACACACACACACACACACACACACACACACACACACACACACACACACACACACACACACACAAACACACCACACACACACACACACACCTGTCTCATCCTGTATATCATACCTTCACACACCTGTCTCATCCAGAACCAGTCCGACCTGTCAGGAGAGAAAGACTCGGTAACACCTCAACGTCTCTGCAGACAGGACGTGACATCGCGCGACAGGACGTACGCGGCGACCACTTCCTGCTGGTGATTCCCCTGGACAGGTTGAGACGAATCTTTACTTCTGGGAAAGGAACGGTGATGGGACGAGCAGCACGTAGAGGTGTCGGGTATCAGGGTGAGACCGACACAATGATTCATCCAGGAAGTCACATCAATATGACAGGAACAGTGGTAATGCCTATCCGATAATCCCATTGTGGACTTGTGTACGTGTCATTTCCTTGATTTGAGAAATGATACATCTATGTCGATACATTCTATCATCGTAATAAACCACGGTTGAACTGCTTTGGAAAGTTAAAGGCCTGACGGAGATGGGAAACGTGTGTTGAATCATGTGTTACTGTAAAATCAGTCTAGTTAGGAACCATGTTGTGTTACTGTAAAATCAGTCTAGTTAAGAACCATGTTGTGTTACTGTAAAATCAGTCTAGTTAGGAACCATGATGTGTTACTGTAAAATCAGTCTAGTTAGGAACCATGTTGTGTTACTGTAAAATCAGTCTAGTTAGGAACATGATGTGTTACTGTAAAATCAGTCTAGTTAGGAACCATGTTGTGTTACTGTAAAATCAGTCTAGTTAGGAACATGATGTGTTACTGTAAAATCAGTCTAGTTAGGAACCATGTTGTGTTACTGTAAAATCAGTCTAGTTAGGAACCATGATGTGTTACTGTAAAATCAGTCTAGTTAGGAACCATGATGTGTTACTGTAAAATCAGTCTAGTTAGGAACCATGTTGTGTTACTGTAAAATCAGTCTAGTTAGGAACCACACATGTTGTGTTACTGTAATATCAGTCTAGTTAGGAACCATGATGTGTTACTGTAAAATCAGTCTAGTTAGGAACCATGATGTGTTACTGTAAAATCAGTCTAGTTAGGAACCATGATGTGTTACTGTAAAATCAGTCTAGTTAGGAACCATGATGTGTTACTGTAAAATCAGTCTAGTTAGGAACCATGATGTGTTACTGTAAAATCAGTCTAGTTAGGAACCATGTTGTGTTACTGTAATATCAGTCTAGTTAGGAACCACACATGTTGTGTTACTGTAAAATCATTGAGACAATGACTTATCGGTGACACAAACCCTGCTCAGATAATCCCTACCATTGAGACAATGATTTATCAGTGACACAAGCCCTGCTCAGATAATCCCTACCATTGAGACAATGATTTATCAGTGACACAAGCCCTGCTCAGATAATCCCTACCATTGAGACAATGATTTATCGGTGACACAAGCCCTGCTCAGAAAATCCCTACCATTGAGACAATGTTTTATCGGTGACACAAGCCCTGCTCAGATAATCCCTACCACTGTGTCGCTGAGTTGTCGTAGTGCTGCTCTACATTGTTCCAGGGGCGTTGGACGTAACTTAATGCATGTCGCTCTATCTCCCCTGAATGCCTCTGTCAATCCTACAGCTGTTGTATGCAGTTACCACGCGCCTATGAAACTGAGTTATACTGTTAGCACTGAGGCGGTTTGCTCTACTAGGAAGTCCACTGTGTGCAGCTCACCCTGCACTATCAGCTCAAACATAAACATCACTTTCATGTCTACCTCTGATAAGCCTCCCAAGTAAACCAAATAAAAACATTCAAGAATCCCAGAAATGTTCATAAAAATAGCCCACATTATCATATGTAGCCTAAGAAACAAGGTTGATTAAATCAATAACTTGCTATTAACAGATAACATTCATGCACTGACTACCTCTGAAACTCACTTAGATCTTTGATGATACAGCGGTATCTGTCTAACAGTTAGATCTTTGATGATACAGTGGTATCTGTCTAACAGTTAGATCTTTGATGACACAGTGGTATCTGTCTAACAGTTAGATCTTTGATGATACAGCGGTATCTGTCTAACAGTTAGATCTTTGATGATACAGTGGTATCTGTCTAACAGTTAGATCTTTGATGACACAGTGGTATCTGTCTAACAGTTAGATCTTTGATGACACAGTGGTATCTGTCTAACAGTTAGATATTTGATGACACAGTGGTATCTGTCTAACAGTTAGATCTTTGATGATACAGTGGTATCTGTCTAACAGTTAGATCTTTGATGATACAGTGGTATCTGTCTAACAGTTAGATCTTTGATGACACAGTGGTATCTGTCTAACAGTTAGATCTTTGATGACACAGTGGTATCTGTCTAACAGTTAGATCTTTGATGACACAGTGGTATCTGTCTAACAGTTAGATCTTTGATGACACAGTGGTATCTGTCTAACAGTTAGGTCTTTGATGACACAGTGGTATCTGTCTAACAGTTAGATCTTTGATGATACAGTGGTATCTGTCTAACAGTTAGATCGTTGATGACACAGTGGTATCTGTCTAACAGAACACAGAGGGTGTTGTTTAATGGAAGCCTCTCCAACATAACCCAGGTAGAATCAGGAATTCCCTCAGAAATCCAACCTTCTATTTCAACCCGATGTAAACTTTCTCTGTGTTCCAGAACACTGATCGTGTTGTGTAGAGGTGAGACTGGACCGGGTAGAACCAGAACACTGATTGTGTAGAGGTGAGACTGGACCGGGTAGAACCAGAACACTGATTGTGTAGAGGTGAGACTGGACCGGGTGGAACCAGAACACTGATTGTGTAGAGGTGAGGTTGGACCGGGTAGAACCAGAACACTGATCGTGTTGTGTAGAGGTGAGACTGGACCGGGTGGAACCAGAACACTGATTGTTTAGAGGTGAGGCTGGACCGGGTGGAACCAGAACACTGATTGTGTAGAGGTGAGGCTAGACCGGGTAGAACCAGAACACTGATTGTGTTGTGTAGAGGTGAGGCTGGACCGGGTAGAACCAGAACACTGATTGTGTTGTGTAGAGGTGAGGCTGGACCGGGTAGAACCAGAACACTGATTGTGTTGTGTAGAGGTGAGACTGGACCGGGTAGAACCAGAACACTGATTGTGTAGAGGTGAGACTGGACCGGGTGAAACCAGAACACTGATGGTGTAGAGGTGAGACTGGACCGGGTAGAACCAGAACACTGATTGTGTAGAGGTGAGACTGGACCGGGTAGAACCAGAACACTGATCGTGTTGAGGTGAGACTGGACCGGGTAGAACCAGAACACTGATCATGTTGTGTAGAGGTGAGACTGGACCGGGTGGATCCAGAACACTGATGGTGTAGAGGTGAGACTGGACCGGGTAGAACCAGAACACTGATTGTGTAGAGGTGAGACTGGACCAGGTAGAACCAGAACACTGATGGTGTAGAGGTGAGACTGGACCGGGTGAAACCAGAACACTGATTGTGTAGAGTTGAGACTGGACCGGGTAGAACCAGAACACTGATCATGTTGTGTAGAGGTGAGACTGGACCGGGTAGAACCAGAACACTGATAGTGTAGAGGTGAGACTGGACCGGGTGAAACCAGAACACTGATTGTGTAGAGTTGAGACTGGACCGGGTAGAACCAGAACACTGATCGTGTTGTGTAGAGGTGAGACTGGACCGGGTGGAACCAGAACACTGGTTGTGTAGAGGTGAGACTGGACCGGGTGGAACCAGAACACTGATTGTGTTGTGTAGAGGTGAGACTGGACCGGGTGGAACCAGAACACTGATTGTGTAGAGGTGAGGCTGGACCGGGTAGAACCAGAACACTGATTGTGTAGAGTTGAGACTGGACCGCCCACAACCACAGGGCTCTGCAGAGTGTAGTGCGATCTGCCCAACGCATCACGGGGGCAAACTACCTGCCCTCCAGGACACATACACCACCCGATGTTACAGGAAGGCCATAAAGATCATCAAGGACAACAACCACTCGAGCCACTGCCTGTTCACCACGCTATCATCTAGAAGGCGAGGTCAGTACAGGTGCATCAAAGCTGGGACCGAGAGACTGAAAAACAGCTTCTATCTCAAGGCCATCAGACTGTTAAACAGCTTCTATCTCAAGGCCATCAGACTGTTAAACAGCCACCACTAACACATTAGAGGCTGCTGCCTATAGACATAGACTAGAAATCACTAGCCACTTTAATTAATAATGTTTCCGTATCTTGCATTACTCATCTCATATGTATAAACTGTACTCTATACTATGCCACTGTATCTTAGTCACTTTAATTGTTTGTAAATACTCTGTCACCCATCTCATATGTATATACTGTACTCTATACTAGGTATATACTGTACTCTATACTATGTATTTATCTATCTATACTATGCATTTAGCTACACTCGCAATAACATCTGCTAACCACGTGTAAGTGACCAATAACATCTGCTAACCACGTGTAAGTGACCAATAACATCAAATTTGATTTTGATACAGGGTGTAGTCACAGTGAACACTGCTCACTACCTAGTTTAGGGGGAAGGAAACAGATGCTGGACAGCTAGAAGGTGGGAAGAGGAGAAGTCAGAAGAAAACATTATAGTAGGGAGAAGTGGTTGACCTTTACACGACCTACTCCTCCTTACTGCAGAACACACACACACACACACACACACACACACACACACACACACACACACACACACACACACACACACACACACACACACACACACACACACACACAAACACACACAAACACAAGCACAGCCACACACACACACACACACACACACACACACACACACACACTCAGGGCCCCCGTGACCAAGAGTCAATGTGACAGGAAGAGCCAGAACAGAGGGGAACCAACTAAGACCCTAAAATAACGCTCAGACTACCAATGCCCAGACCATGGGCAGCTTCAAACTGCCTTCTGTTAAACCCAGGCCATGGGCAGCTTCAATCTGGTTTCTGTCAATGCCCAGGCCATGGGCAGCTTCAATCTGGTTTCTGTCAATGCCCAGGCCATGGGCAGCTTCAATCTGCCTTCTGTTAAGCCCAGGCCAGGGGCAGCTTCAATCTGCCTTCTGTTAAACCCAGGCCATGGGCAGCTTCAATCTGGTTTCTGTTAATGCCCAGGCCATGGGCAGCTTCAATCTGCCTTCTGTTAAAGCCCAGGCCAGGGGCAGCTTCAATCTGCCTTCTGTTAAACCCAGGCCATGGGCAGCTTCAATCTGCCTTCTGTTAATGCCCAGGCCATGGGCAGCTTCAATCTGCCTTCTGTTAATGCCCAGGCCATGGGCAGCTTCAATCTGGTTTCTGTTAATGCACAGGCCATGGGCAGCTTCAATCTGGTTTCTGTTAATGCCCAGGCCATGGGCAGCTTCAATCTGGTTTCTGTTCATGCCCAGGCCATGGGCAGCTTCAATCTGCCTTCTGTTAAACCCAGGCCATGGGCAGCTTCAATCTGGTTTCTGTTAATGCCCAGGCCATGGGCAGCTTCAGTCTGCATTCTGTTAAACCCAGGCCAGGGGCAGCTTCAATCTGGTTTCTGTTAATGCCCAGGCCATGGGCAGCTTCAATCTGCCTTCTGTTAAACCCAGGCCAGGGGCAGCTTCAATCTGCCTTCTGTTAATGCCCAGGCCATGGGCAGCTTCAATCTGCCTTCTGTTAATGCCCAGGCCATGGGCAGCTTCAATCTGGTTTCTGTTAATGCCCAGGCCATGGGCAGCTTCAATCTGCCTTCTGTTAAAGCCCAGGCCATGATCAGCTTCAATCTGGTTTCTGTTAATGCCCAGGCCATGGGCAGCTTCAATCTGCCTTCTGTTAAACCCAGGCCATGGGCAGCTTCAATCTGCCTTCTGTTAAACCCAGGCCATGGGCAGCTTCAATCTGCCTTCTGTTAAACCCAGGCCATGGGCAGCTTCAATCTGCCTTCTGTTAAACCCAGGCCATGGGCAGCTTCAATCTGCCTTCTGTTAATGCCCAGGCCATGGGCAGCTTCAATCTGCCTTCTGTTAATGCCCAGGCCATGGGCAGCTTCAATCTGGCTTCTGTTAATGCCCAGGCCATGGGCAGCTTCAATCTGCCTTCAGTTAATGCCCAGGCCATGGGCAGCTTCAATCTGGTTTCTGTTAATGCCCAGGCCATGGGCAGCTTCAATCTGGTTTCTGTTAATGGCCACGCCATGGGCAGCTTCAATCTGCATTCAGTTAATGCCCAGGCCATGGGCAGCATTATTCTGGTTTCTGTTAAACCCAGGCCATGGGCAGCTTCAATCTGGTTTCTGTTAAACCCAGGCCATGGGCAGCTTCAATCTGGTTTCTGTTAATGCCCAGGCCATGGGCAGCTTCAATCTGCCTTCTGTTAAACCCAGTCCATGGGCAGCTTCAATCTGGTTTCTGTTAAACCCAGGCCATAGGCAGCTTTAATCTGGTTTCTGTTAAACCCAGGCCATGGGCAGCTTCAATCTGGTTTCTGTTAAACCCAGAACATGGGCAGCTTCAATCTGCCTTCTGTTAATGCCCAGGCCATGGGCAGCTTCAATCTGCCTTCTGTTAATATACAGGCCATGGGCAGCTTCAATCTGCCTTCTGTTAATGCCCAGGTCATGGGCAGCTTCAGTCTGCCTTCTGTCAATAACCAGAACATGGGCAGCTTCAATCTGCCTTCTATTAATGCCCAGGCCATGGGCAGCTTCAATCTGCCTTCTGTTAATGCCCAGGCCATGGGCAGCTTCAATCTGCCCTCTGGTAAACCCAGGCCATGGGCAGCTTCAATCTGCCTTCTGTTAATGCCCAGGCTATGGGCAGCTTCAATCTGCCTTCTGTTAATGCCCAGGCCATGGGCAGCTTCAATCTGCCTTCTGTTAATGCCCAGGCCATGGGAAGCTTCAATCTGGCTTCTGTTAATGCCCAGGTCATGGGCAGCTTCAGTCTGCCTTCTGTTAATAACCAGAACATGGGCAGCTTCAATCTGCCTTCTGTTAATGCTCAGGCTATGGGCAGCTTCAATCTCCCTTCTGTTAATGCCCAGGCCATGGGCAGCTTCAATCTGCCTTCTGTTAATGCCCAGGCCATGGGCAGCTTCAATCTGGCTTCTGTTCATGCCCAGGCCATGGGCAGCTTCAATCTGCCTTCAGTTAATGCCCAGGCCATGGGCAGCTTTAATCTGGTTTCTGTTAATGCCCAGGACATGGGCAGCTTCAATCTGGTTTCTGTTAATGCCCAGGCCATGGGCAGCTTCAATCTGCATTCAGTTAATGCCCAGGCCATGGGCAGCTTTAATCTGGTTTCTGTTAAACCCATGCCATGGGCAGCTTCAATCTGGTTTCTGTTAAACCCAGGCCATGGGCAGCTTCAATCTGGTTTCTGTTAAACCCAGGCCATGGGCAGCTTCAATCTGCCTTTTGTTAATGCCCAGGCCATGGGCAGCTTCAATCTGGTTTCTGTTCAACCCAGGCCATGGGCAGCTTCAATCTGGTTTCTGTTAAACCCAGGCCCTGGGCAGCTTCAATCTGGTTTCTGTTAATGCCCAGGCTATGGGCAGCTTCAATCTGCCTGCTGTTAATGCCCAGGCCATGGGCAGCTTCAATCTGCCTTCTGTTAATGCCCAGGCCATGGGCAGCTTCAATCTGGTTTCTGTTAAACCCAGGCCATGGGCAGCTTCAATCTGGTTTCAGTTAAACCCAGGCCATGGGCAGCTTCAATCTGGTTTCTGTTAATGCCCAGGTGATGGGCAGCTTCAATCTGCCTTCTGTTAAACCCAGGCCATGGGCAGCTTCAATCTGGTTTCTGTTAAACCCAGGCCATGGGCAGCTTCAATCTGGTTTCTGTTAAACCCAGGCCATGGGCAGCTTCAATCTGCCTTCTGTTAATGCCCAGGCCATGGGCAGCTTCAGTCTGGTTTCTGTTAAACCCAGGCCATGGGCAGCTTCAATCTGGGTTCTGTTAAACCCAGGCCCTGTGCTGCTTCAATCTGGTTTCTGTTAATGCCCAGGCCATGGGCGGCTTAAATCTGGTTTCTGTTAAACCCAGGCCATGGGCAGCTTCAATCTGGTTTCTGTTAATGCTCAGTCCATGGGCAGCTTCAATCTGGTTTCTGTTAATGCCCAGGCCATGGGCAGCTTGAACTAAATGTCTTACTGACTGACTGGCTGGCTGACTGACTGTCTGACTGGCTGGCTAACTGACTGTCTGACTGACTGACTGACTGACTGACTGGCTGACTGGCCGGCTGTCTGACTAACTGTCTGACTGGCTGACTGACTGACTGACTGACTGACTGGCTGACTAACTGACTGTCTGACTGTCTGACTGGCAGACTGGCTGGCTGTCTGACTGTCTGTCTGACTGGACTTCAGGGTTAGCTCTGCTGTTCTACAGTTGGCTGCAGAATGTGGGCAGGGCAGGGGGCTGGACACGGTGGGGTGGGCACAGACAGGGCAAGGCCATGTGCTTGGCTCTCGGTTCTGTGTGATAGGTGGCAGCTTGGCTCTTGGTTCTGTGTGATAGGTGGCAGCTTGGCTCTTGGTTCTGTGTGATAGGTGGCAGCTTGGCTCTTGGTTCTGTGTGATAGGTGGCAGCTTGACTCTTGGTTCTGTGTGATAGGTGGCAGCTTGGCTCTTGGTTCTGTGTGATAGGTGGCAGCTTGGCTCTTGGTTCTGTGTGATAGGTGGCAGCCTGGCTCTTGGTTCTGTGTGATAGGTGGCAGCTTGGTTCTGTGTGATAGGTGGCAGCCTGGCAGGCAGCAGAGTGCACTAAAAGTGCTGTGTCAGTCATACAGCCCAACCACAGGAGAGGAGGAGGCTGTTACCCTTTGGAGTTCAAAGATAAAGGGGTTGAATAAAGGGGTTGTGTGCTCTGTGGGTCCTGATCCACAGTGAATTGAATAAAGGGGTTGTGTGCTCTGTGGGTCCTGATCCACAGTGAATTGAATAAAGGGGTTGTGTGCTCTGTGGGTCCTGATCCACAGTGAATTGAATAAAGGGGGTGTGTGCTCTGTGGGTCCTGATCCACAGTGAATTTAATAAAGGGGTTGTGTGCTATGTGGGTCCTGATCCACAGTGAATTGAATAAAGGGGTTGTGTGCTCTGTGGGTCCTGATCCACAGTGAATTGAATAAAGGGGTTGTGTGCTCTGTGGGTCCTGATCCACAGTGAATTGAATAAAGGGGTTGTCTGCTCTGTGGGTCCTGATCCACAGTGAATTGAATAAAGGGGTTGTGTGCTCTGTGGGTCCTGATCCACAGTGAATTGAATAAAGGGGTTGTGTGCTCTGTGGGTCCTGATCCACAGTGAATTGAATAAAGGGGTTGTGTGCTCTGTGGGTCCTGATCCACAGTGAATTGAATAAAGGGGATGCTCTGTGGGTCCTGATCCACAGTGTATTGAATAAAGGGGATGCTCTATGGGTCCTGATCCACCGTAGAGCTTGGAGATATACTGTATTTTACTACACACCGGGGTTGATGCATGGACCGTTTTTGGGGGTTTACCTTTTTCCTTCTATAACGGATTCCAATGTTTGGTTTATTAAATGTGTTTACGCAACTCAGCCAGGTGTGTAATGTCCGTTTTTATTAGTTCACTCCGTTTTGCAACTCGAGTAGTCCTACCACGGCATGCCTCTTCCCACACCGAGCCCTGCCTCTTCCCACACCGAGCCCTGCCCTCTTCCCACACCGAGCCCTGCCTCTTCCCACACCGAGCCCTGCCTCTTCCCACACTGAGCCCTGCCTCTTCCCACACCGAGCCCTGCCCTCTTCCCACACCGAGCCCTGCCTCTTCCCACACTGAGCCTTGCCTCTTCCCACACCGAGCCCTGCCTCTTCCCACACCAAGCCCTGCCTCTTCCCACACCGAGCCCTGCCCGCTTCCCACACCGAGCCCTGCCTCTTCCCACACCGAGCCCTGCCTCTTCCCACACCAAGCCCTGCCTCTTCCCACACCGAGCCCTGCCCGCTTCCCACACCGAGCCCTGCCTCTTCCCACACCGAGCCCTGCCTCTTCCCACACCGAGCCCTGCCCTCTTCCCACACCGAGCCCTGCCCTCTTCCCACACCGAGCCCTGCCCTCTTCCCACACCGAGCCCTGCCTCTTCCCACACCGAGCCTTGCCTCTTCCCACACCGAGCCCTACCTCTTCCCACACCGAGCCCTGCCTCTTCCCACACCGAGCCCTGCCTCTTCCCACACCGAGCCCTGCCCTCTTCCCACACCGAGCCCTGCCCTCTTCCCACACCGAGCCCTGCCCTCTTCCCACACCGAGCCCTGCCTCTTCCCACACCGAGCCCTGCCTCTTCCCACACCGAGCCCTGCCTCTTCCCACACCGAGCCCTGCCCTCTTCCCACACCGAGCCCTGCCCTCTTCCCACACCGAGCCCTGCCCTCTTCCCACACCGAGCCCTGCCTCTTCCCACACCGAGCCCTGCCTCTTCCCACACCGAGCCCTGCCTCTTCCCACACCGAGCCCTGCCTCTTCCCACACCGAGCCCTGCCTCTTCCCACACAGAGCCCTGCCCTCTTCCCACACAGAGCCCTGCCCTCTTCCCACACCGAGCCCTGCCTCTTCCCACACCGAGCCCTGCCTCTTCCCACACCGAGCCCTGCCTCTTCCCACACCGAGCCCTGCCTCTTCCCACACCGAGCCCTGCCTCTTCCCACACAGAGCCCTGCCTCTTCCCACACAGAGCCCTGCCTCTTCCCACACAGAGCCCTGCCTCTTCCCACACAGAGCCCTACCTCTTCCCACACAGAGCCCTGCCTCTTCCCACACCGAGCCCTGCCTCTTCCCACACCGAGCCCTGCCTCTTCCCACACCGAGCCCTGCCTCTTCCCACACCAAGCCCTGCCTCTTCCCACACCGAGCCCTGCCCTCTTCCCACACCGAGCCCTGCCTCTTCCCACACCGAGCCCTGCCTCTTCCCACACCGAGCCCTGCCCGCTTCCCACACCGAGCCCTGCCTCTTCCCACACCGAGCCCTGCCTCTTCCCACACCGAGCCCTGCCCTCTTCCCACACAGAGCCCTGCCCTCTTCCCACACCGAGCCCTGCCTCTTCCCACACCGAGCCCTGCCTCTTCCCACACCGAGCCCTGCCTCTTCCCACACCGAGCCCTGCCTCTTCCCACACCGAGCCCTGCCTCTTCCCACACCGAGCCCTGCCTCTTCCCACACCGAGCCCTGCCTCTTCCCACACAGAGCCCTGCCTCTTCCCACACAGAGCCCTGCCTCTTCCCACACCGAGCCCTGCCTCTTCCCACACCGAGCCCTGCCTCTTCCCACACCGAGCCCTGCCTCTTCCCACACAGAGCCCTGCCTCTTCCCACACCGAGCCCTGCCTCTTCCCACACCGAGCCCTGCCTCTTCCCACACCGAGCCCTGCCTCTTCCCACACAGAGCCCTACCTCTTCCCACACCGAGCCCTACCTCTTCCCACACCGAGCCCTACCTCTTCCCACACCGAGCCCTGCCGCTTCCCACACCGAGCCCTGCCTCTTCCCACACCGAGCCCTGCCTCTTCCCACACCGAGCCCTACCTCTTCCCACACCGAGCCCTACCTCTTCCCACACCGAGCCCTGCCCTCTTCCCACACCGAGCCCTGCCTCTTCCCACACCGAGCCCTACCTCTTCCCACACCGAGCCCTGCCTCTTCCCACACAGAGCCCTGCCTCTTCCCACACCGAGCCCTGCCCTCTTCCCACACCGAGCCCTGCCCTCTTCCCACACAGAGCCCTACCTCTTCCCACACCGAGCCCTGCCTCTTCCCACACCGAGCCCTGCCTCTTCCCACACAGAGCCCTACCTTTTCCCACACCGAGCCCTGCCTCTTCCCACACCGAGCCCTGCCCTCTTCCCACACCGAGCCCTGCCTCTTCCCACACCGAGCCCTACCTCTTCCCACACTGAGCCCTGCCTCTTCCCACACCGAGCCCTGCCTCTTCCCACACAGAGCCCTGCCTCTTCCCACACAGAGCCCTGCCTCTTCCCACACCGAGCCCTGCCTCTTCCCACACCGAGCCCTGCCTCTTCCCACACCGAGCCCTGCCCTCTTCCCACACCGAGCCCTGCCCTCTTCCCACACCGAGCCCTGCCTCTTCCCACACCGAGCCCTGCCTCTTCCCACACCGAGCCCTGCCCTCTTCCCACACCGAGCCCTGCCTCTTCCCACACCGAGCCCTGCCTCTTCCCACACCGAACCCTACCTCTTCCCACACAGAGCCCTGCCTCTTCCCACACAGAGCCCTGCCCTCTTCCCACACCGAGCCCTGCCCTCTTCCCACACCGAGCCCTGCCTCTTCCCACACCGAGCCCTGCCCTCTTCCCACACCGAGCCCTGCCTCTTCCCACACCGAGCCCTGCCTCTTCCCACACCGAGCCCTGCCTCTTCCCACACCGAGCACTGCCTCTTCCCACACCGAGCCCTGCCCTCTTCCCACACCGAGCCCTGCCCTCTTCCCACACCGAGCCCTGCCCTCTTCCCACACCGAGCCCTGCCTCTTCCCACACCGAGCCCTGCCTCTTCCCACACAGAGCCCTGCCTCTTCCCACACCGAGCCCTGCCTCTTCCCACACCGAGCCCTGCCCTCTTCCCACACCGAGCCCTGCCTCTTCCCACACCGAGCCCTGCCCTCTTCCCACACCGAGCCCTGCCCTCTTCCCACACCGAGCCCTGCCTCTTCCCACACCGAGCCCTGCCTCTTCCCACACCGAGCCCTGCCTCTTCCCACACAGAGCCCTGCCTCTTCCCACACCGAGCCCTGCCTCTTCCCTCACCGAGCCCTGCCCTCTTCCCACACCGAGCCCTGCCTCTTCCCACACCGAGCCCTGCCTCTTCCCACACAGAGCCCTGCCTCTTCCCACACAGAGCTCTACCTCTTCCCACACCGAGCCCTGCCTCTTCCCACACAGAGCCCTGCCTCTTCCCACACCGAGCCCTGCCTCTTCCCACACAGAGCTTCAACGTATTCCAACTGTTGCCCACTATATTCCAAAAATAGAATTAGAATAATCCGTATATTTCCATGATTCCAACAGTTCACCAGTTAACTAGGCCTCAATGTTTTACCCATAATGCTGCCAGGCAAGTTGGATTTGGATTAAACAGTATAAAACTATCAGAATGGATGAAGTCCCGTTGAAATCACGTATTATGTCTGTGTTGCTACCCTGGGGTCATGTCTGTGTTGCTACCCTGGGGTCATGTCTGTGTTGCTACCCTGGGGTCATGTCTGTGTTGCTACCCTGGGGTCATGTCTGTGTTGCTACCCTGGGGTCATGTCTGTGTTGCTACCCTGGGGTCATGTCTGTGTTGCTACCCTGGGGTCATGTCCGTGTTGCTACCCTGGGGTTATGTCTGTGTTTCTACCCTGGGGTCATGTCTCTGTTGCTACCCTGGGGTCATGTCTGTGTTGCTACCCTGGGGTCATGTCTGTGTTGCTACCCTGGGGTTATGTCTGTGTTGCTACCCTGGGGTCATGTCTGTGTTGCTACCCTGGGGTCATGTCTGTGTTGCTACCCTGGGGTCATGTCTGTGTTGCTACCCTGGGGTCATGTCTGTGTTGCTACCCTGGGGTCATGTCTGTGTTGCTACCCTGGGGTCATGTCTGTGTTGCTACCCTGGGGTCATGTCCGTGTTGCTACCCTGGGGTTATGTCTGTGTTGCTACCCTGGGGTCATGTCTGTGTTGCTACCCTGGGGTCATGTCTGTGTTGCTACCCTGGGGTCATGTCTGTGTTGCTACCCTGGGGTCATGTCTGTGTTGCTACCCTGGGGTCATGTCTGTGTTGCTACCCTGGGGTCATGTCTGTGTTGCTACCCTGGGGTCATGTCTGTGTTGCTACCCTGGGGTCATGTCTGTGTTGCTACCCTGGGGTCATGAAATACATAAAGCTTATTTACAACTTTTATTCATCAAAACCTAAAAATCTGTCAAATACTCACAGGTCAAGTGTTCAGGGTAAATGGGGTCAACCAGTGTTCAGGTGATCAGGGTAAATGGGGTCAACCAGTGTTCAGGTGTTCAGAGTAAATGGGGTCAACCAGTGTTCAGGTGTTCAGGGTAAATGGGGTCAACCAGTGTTCAGGTGTTCAGGGTAAATGGGGTCAACCAGTGTTCAGGTGTTCAGGGTAAATGGGGTCAACCAGTGTTCAGGTGTTCAGGGTAAATGGTGTCAACCAGTGTTCAGGTGTTCAGGGTAAATGGGGTCAACCAGTGTTCAGGTGTTCAGGGTAAATGGGGTCAACCAGTGTTCAGGTGTTCAGGGTAAATGGGGTCAACCAGTGTTCAGGTGTTCAGTGTGACTGGGTCAACCAGTGTTCAGGTGTTCAGGGTAAATGGGGTCAACCAGTGTTCAGGTGTTCAGTGTGACTGGGTCAACCAGTGTTCAGGTGTTCAGTGTGACTGGGTCAACCAGTGTTCAGGTGTTCAGGGTAAATGGGGTCAACCAGTGTTCAGGTGTTCAGGGTAAATGGGGTCAACCAGTGTTCAGGTGTTCAGGGTAAATGGGGTCAACCAGTGTTCAGGTGTTCAGGGTAAATGGGGTCAACCAGTGTTCAGGTGTTCAGGGTAAATGGGGTCAACCAGTGTTCAGGTGTTCAGGGTAAATGGGGTCAACCAGTGTTCAGGTGATCAGGGTAAATGGGGTCAACCAGTGTTCAGGTGTTCAGGGTAAATGGGGTCAACCAGTGTTCAGGTGTTCAGGGTAAATGGGGTCAACCAGTGTTCAGGTGTTCAGTGTGACTGGGTCAACCAGTGTTCAGGTGTTCAGGGTAAATGGGGTCAACCAGTGTTCAGGTGTTCAGGGTAAATGGGGTCAACCAGTGTTCAGGTGTTCAGGGTAAATGGGGTCAACCAGTGTTCAGGTGTTCAGTGTGACTGGGTCAACCAGTGTTCAGGTGTTCAGGGTAAATGGGGTCAACCAGTGTTCAGGTGTTCAGTGTGACTGGGTCAACCAGTGTTCAGGTGTTCAGGGTAAATGGGGTCAACCAGTGTTCAGATGTTCAGTTTAAATGGTGTCAACCAGTGTTCAGGTGATCAGTGTGCTGGTCAAATCTCTCAGCAATGACCAGGCACTACCGTAGTATAGACACACACACACACACACACACACACACACACACACACACACACACACACACACACACACACACACACACACACACACACACACACACACACACACACACACACACACACACACACACACACACACATTTGTGTAGTATCGGTAGTAGGTACCAGTCTACATCATGAGCTCTTGCCGGTCGCTGTAGATTAGATTAGTTAGGGGGCACTACAATCAGCTCTAGGGTCTTAAAGTCCACATTTCCACTAAAACCACCTTAAACTCCCTAATCAGCATTAAAATTAAAGCAGGAAGGTGGACTGGTGGTCAAGTTGTGCCAGATCAGAGCACTATTCCTTACTTAGTACACTACTATCATAGGGCACAGGTCTAAAGTAGTGCACTACGTAGGGAATATGGTGCCTTTTGGAATACATTCTTGGAAGGATCTCTGAATAATGACCATGCACTAAAGTTGTTTAGGTTTAGGGTACCCTAAGGACTGCAGAGTGTGTGTGTGTGTGTGTGTGTGTGTATCGTTCATTTAAAATCCAAATATGGATGTACAAATCCCAGAATGCACCTTTAAACATCTCTGGGAAAATTAACAATTATCCTTATTCTGCTTTGTCCTTAGTCTGACCCTCGCTTTGTGTGCCCCAAATGGCTCCCTATTCTCTATAGTGCAATTCTTAGTACTCTGGTCAAAAGTACTGCACTACTATATAGGGAATAGGGAGCTATTTAAGACTTACCCTTGTTGTTAAACTCCCCGTCTCCACTCCAACCTTTAGTAGCCATGTTGTTTAACTCTCTGTCTCCACTCCAACCTTTAGTAGCCATGTTGTTTAACTCTCTGTCTCCACTCCAACCTTTAGTAGCCATGTTGTTAAACTCCCTGTCTCCACTCCAACCTTTAGTAGCCATGTTGTTAAACTCCCTGTCTCCACTCCAACCTATAGTAGTCATGTTGTTAAACTCCCTGTCTCCACTCCAAACTTTAGTAGCCATGTTGTTAAACTCCCTGTCTCCACTCCAACCTTTAGTAGCCATGTTGTTAAACTCCCTGTCTCCACTCCAACCTTTAGTAGCCATGTTGTTAAACTCCCCGTCTCCACTACAACATAATACAACCTTTAGTAGCCATGTTGTTAAACTCCCTGTCTCCACTCCAACATAATACAACCTTTAGTAGCCATGTTGTTAAACTCCCTGTCTCCACTCCAACCTTTAGTAGCCATGTTGTTAAACTCCCTGTCTCCACTCCAACCTTTAGTAGCCATGTTGTTAAACTCCCTGTCTCCACTCCAACCTTTAGTAGCCATGTTGTTTAACTCTCTGTCTCCACTCCAACCTTTAGTAGCCATGTTGTTTAACTCCCTGTCTCCACTCCAACCTTTAGTAGCCATGTTGTTAAACTCCCTGTCTCCACTCCAACCTTTAGTAGCCATGTTGTTAAACTCCCCGTCTCCACTCCAACCTTTAGTAGCCATGTTGTTAAACTCCCGTCTCCACTCCAACCTTTAGTAGCCATGTTGTTAAACTCCCCGTCTCCACTCCAACCTTTAGTAGCCATGTTGTTAAACTCCCTGTCTCCACTCCAACCTTTAGTAGCCATGTTGTTAAACTCCCTGTCTCCACTCCAACCTTTAGTAGCCATGTTGTTAAACTCCCTGTCTCCACTCCAACCTTTAGTAGCCATGTTGTTAAACTCCCCGTCTCCACTCCAACCTTTAGTAGCCATGTTGTTAAACTCCCTGTCTCCACTCCAACCTTTAGTAGCCATGTTGTTAAACTCCCTGTCTCCACTCCAACCTTTAGTAGCCATGTTGTTAAACTCCCTGTCTCCACTCCAACCTTTAGTAGCCATGTTGTTAAACTCCCTGTCTCCACTACAACCTTTAGTAGCCATGTTGTTAAAATCCCCGTCTCCACTCCAACCTTTATTAGCCATGTTGTTGAACTCCCGTCTCCACTCCAACCTTTAGTAGCCATGTTGTTAAACTCCCCGTCTCCACTACAACATAATACAACCTTTAGTAGCCATGTTGTTAAACTCCCCGTCTCCACTCCAACCTTTAGTAGCCATGTTGTTAAACTCCCCGTCTCCACTACAACCTTTAGTAGCCATGTTGTTAAACTCCCTGTCTCCACTCCAACCTTTAGTAGCCATGTTGTTAAACTCCCCGTCTCCACTCCAACCTTTAGTAGCCATGTTGTTAAACTCCCTGTCTCCACTCCAACCTTTAGTAGCCATGTTCTTAAACTCCCTGTCTCCACTCCAACCTTTAGTAGCCATGTTGTTAAACTCCCTGTCTCCACTCCAACCTTTAGTAGCCATGTTGTTAAACTCCCCGTCTCCACTCCAACATAATACAACCTTTAGTAGCCATGTTGTTAAACTCCCTGTCTCCACTCCAAGCTTTAGTAGCCATGTTGTTAAACTCCCTGTCTCCACTACAACCTTTAGTAGCCATGTTGTTAAACTCCCTGTCTCCACTACAACCTTTAGTAGCCATGTTGTTAAACTCCCTGTCTCCACTCCAACCTTTAGTAGCCATGTTGTTAAACTCCCCGTCTCCACTCCAACCTTTAGTAGCCATGTTGTTAAACTCCCCGTCTCCACTCCAACCTTTAGTAGCCATGTTGTTAAACTCACCGTCTCCACTACAACCTTTAGTAGCCATGTTGTTAAACTCCCCGTCTCCACTCCAACCTTTAGTAGCCATGTTGTTAAACTCCCTGTCTCCACTACAACCTTTAGTAGCCATGTTGTTAAACTCCCTGTCTCCACTACAACCTTTAGTAGCCATGTTGTTAAACTCCCTGTCTCCACTACAATCTTTAGTAGCCATGTTGTTAAACTCCCTGTCTCCACTACAACCTTTAGTAGCCATGTTGTTAAACTCCCTGTCTCCACTCCAACCTTTAGTAGCCATGTTGTTAAACTCCCTGTCTCCACTACAACCTTTAGTAGCCATGTTGTTAAACTCCCTGTCTCCACTACAACCTTTAGTAGCCATGTTGTTAAACTCCCTGTCTCCACTACAACCTTTAGTAGCCATGTTGTTAAACTCCCTGTCTCCACTCTAACCTTTAGTAGCCATGTTGTTAAACTCCCCGTCTCCACTCCAACCTTTAGTAGCCATGTTGTTAAACTCCCTGTCTCCACTACAACCTTTAGTAGCCATGTTGTTAAACTCCCTGTCTCCACTACAACCTTTAGTAGCCATGTTGTTAAACTCCCCGTCTCCACTCCAACCTTTAGTAGCCATGTTGTTAAACTCCCTGTCTCCACTCCAACCTTTAGTAGCCATGTTCTTAAACTCCCTGTCTCCACTCCAACCTTTAGTAGCCATGTTGTTAAACTCCCTGTCTCCACTCCAACCTTTAGTAGCCATGTTGTTAAACTCCCCGTCTCCACTCCAACCTTTAGTAGCCATGTTGTTAAACTCCCTGTCTCCACTCCAACCTTTAGTAGCCATGTTGTTAAACTCCCCGTCTCCACTCCAACCTTTAGTAGCCATGTTGTTAAACTCCCTGTCTCCACTCCAACCTTTAGTAGCCATGTTGTTAAACTCCCTGTCTCCACTACAACCTTTAGTAGCCATGTTGTTAAACTCCCTGTCTCCACTCCAACCTTTAGTAGCCATGTTGTTAAACTCCCTGTCTCCACTCCAACCTTTAGTAGCCATGTTGTTAAACTCCCTGTCTCCACTACAACATAATACAACCTTTAGTAGCCATGTTGTTAAACTCCCTGTCTCCACTCCAACCTTTAGTAGCCATGTTGTTAAACTCCCTGTCTCCACTCCAACCTTTAGTAGCCATGTTGTTAAACTCCCTGTCTCCACTACAACCTTTAGTAGCCATGTTGTTAAACTCCCTGTCTCCACTCCAACCTTTAGTAGCCATGTTGTTAAACCCCCTGTCTCCACTCCAACCTTTAGTAGCCATGTTGTTAAACCCCCTGTCTCCACTACAACATAATACAACCTTGTTTTTTTCTTCCTTCTTCTTCTATTTTTCTAACAAACACTAGTCTGGTCTGGATCACATGACCTCCGTCTTCCTCCCATAGACAAAAACAGAACAAACCCGCTGACATCAACACACACACACACACACACCAGTGGAGGCTGGTGGGAGAAGCTATAGGAGGATGGGCTCATTGTAGCGGCTTAAATTGCATAAATGGACGTGTGGTTTCCATGTGTTTGATACATGCCATTGATTCCATTCCAGCCATTACAAAGAGCCCATCCTCCTATATATCCTCCCACCAGCCTCCTCTGACACACACGTCTCTCTACTACAACCAGACAGTTTCAGACTGTCAAACTAACCTTCCAGACCACTGAATTTTGAGTCTTGTCAAATATTGCATGGCACAGATGTTGGACCTGAATGTCAACAGGCTAATCAAAATTAGTCTACTAGTCTGGCTGGTCAGTGGCCAAACCCTCCCTGTTTAGATCAGACACTCATCTGGCTGGTCAGTGGCCAAACCCTCCCTGTTTAGATCAGACACTCATCTGGCTGGCCAGTGGCCAAACCCTCCCTGTTTAGATCAGACACTCATCTGGCTGGCCAGTGGCCGAAAACCCTCCCTGACTAGATCAGACACTCATCTGGCTGGCCAGTGGCCAAACCCTCCCTGTTTAGATCAGACACTCATCTGGCTGGTCAGTGGCCAAAACCCTCCCTGTTTAGATCAGACACTCATCTGGCTGGAAAGTGGCCAAAACCTTCCCTGTTTAGATCAGACACTCATCTGGCTGGCCAGTGGCCAAACCCACCCTGTTTAGATCAGACACTCACCTGTCTGGCCAGTGTCCAAACCCCTCCCTGTTTAGATCAGACACTCACCTGTCTGGCCAGTGGTCCAAACCCCTCCCTGACTAGATCAGACACTCACCTGTCTGGCCAGTGTCCAAACCCCTCCCTGTTTAGATCAGACACTCACCTGTCTGGCCAGTGGTCCAAACCCCTCCCTGACTAGATCAGACACTCACCTGTCTGGCCAGTGGTCCAAACCCCTCCCTGACTAGATCAGACACTCATCTGCCTGGCCAGTGGTCCAAACCCCTCCCTGACTAGATCAGACACTCATCTGTCTGGCCAGTCACCAAAACCCCTCCCTGACTAGATCAGACACTCACCACAACACAGAGCCTCTACCTGAGGTGATATTGTGACAAACCACTCATTAGCTTCATTAGTGTCTTAAAGGGCATGTCTCCACCACTGCTTAACCACAGAGCCTAATAGAGCCTCTGACTTTAACAACCATGTCCCTTTAATTACACCATCATCATACAGGGGTTGGCGTGACTCCTGGGACAAATATTTGCTCTATCCTCTGTGGGTGTCCCAAATGGCACCCTATTCCCTAAATAGCCCTATAGGTCCTGGTCTAAAGTAGTGCACTATATAGGGAATAGGGTGGTTATGGGCCCTGATCTAAAGAAGTGCACTATATAGGGAATAGGGCTCTGGTCTATAGTAGTACCACTATATAGGGAATAGGGCTCTGGTCTATAGTAGTACCACTATATAGGGAATAGGGCTCTGGTCTATAGTAGTACCACTATATAGGGAATAGGGCTCTGGTCTATAGTAGTACTACTATATAGGGAATAGGGCCCTGGTCTATAGTAGTACCACTATATAGGGAATAGGGCTCTGGTCTATAGTAGTACCACTATATAGGGAATAGGGCTCTGGTCTATAGTAGTACCACTATATAGGGAATAGGGCCCTGGTCTATAGTAGTACCACTATATAGGGAATAGGGCTCTGGTCTATACTATATAGGGAATAGGGCTCTGGTCTATACTATATAGGGAATAGGGAGCCAGTTGGGACACAGAAAGTCAGCTGACTGCTGGAGCTCCATACCGACTTGGAAGCATCATTGCTCCACAACAAACCAAACAACTGTAACTGTGGTTTTTAATGAACTGGAAGGTAAAGATGTTAAAATCAGAAACACAGCTCCATCTCCTCGCCCACACAAGTATAAAAGCAGCCAGCGTTTCACAGAGGGGGGGGGGTCTTACCTCGTAGGCCTAAAGCTGAACACGATTAACGATGCAGCGAGGTACTTCCAAAATAAACCTTTTAGGGAGACGATTTCTCGGACGTTCAAGCCAAGTCCTGGACTTAAAAGTTTATATCGATATTCTCCGACCAGAACGTTTCTTAGGCCAGAACTAGACTGAAGCTGTGTCCGCTAGACCTCCAGAACTAGACTGAAGCTGTGTCTGCTAGACCTCCAGAACTAGACTGAAACTGTGTCTGCTAGACCTCCAGAACTAGACTGAAGCTGTGTCCGCTAGACCTCCAGAACTAGACTGAAGTTGTGTCCGCTAGACCTCCAGAACTAGACTGAAGCTGTGTCCGCTAGACCTCCAGAACTAGACTGAAGCTGTGTCTGCTAGACCTCCAGAACTAGACTGAAGCTGTGTCCACTAGACCTCCAGAACTAGACTGAAGCTGTGTCCACTAGACCTCCCCTGTGAGTCTTGATACCACTAATCTAAGGGCTGCCTTAGGCCAGAACTAGACTGAAGTTGTGTCCGCTAGACCTCCAGAACTAGACTGAAGCTGTGTCTGCTAGACCTCCCCTGTGAGTCTTCATACCACTAATCGAAGGGCTGCCGTTGAGGCTGTATCATACAATGCTGAGTGTGTCTTCGCTAGTCAAAACAGACAGGAAAGAGCAAGGGAGCATCCCAAATGGCACCCTATTCCCTATATAGTGCACTACTTTAGACCCGAGCCCTATTCCCTACATAGTGGTACTACTATAGACCAGAGCCCTATTCCCTATATAGTGGTACTACTATAGACCAGAGCCCTATTCCCTATATAGTGGTACTACTATAGACCAGACCCCTATTCCCTATATAGTGGTACTACTATAGACCAGAACCCCATTCCCTATATAGTGGTACTACTATAGACCAGAGCCCTATTCCCTATATAGTGGTACTACTATAGACCAGAGCCCTATGGCACCCTATTCCCTATATAGTGCACTACTTTAGACCAGAGCCCTATTCCCTATTATAGTGCACTACTTTAGACCAGAGCACTATGGCACCCTATTCCCTATATAGTGCACTACTTTAGACCAGAGCCCTATGGCATCCTATTCCCTATATAGTGCACTACTTTAGACCAGTGCCCTATGGCACCCTATTCCCTACGTAGTGCACTACTTTTGACCAGAGCCCTATTCCCTATATAGTACACTACTTTAGACCAGAGCCCTATGGCACCCTATTCCCTACGTAGTGCACTACTTTAGACCTGGGCCATTAGGGACAGGCACATCCACTGCTACCATGAATCCTTATTCCCTCTGGGATCCCACTTCTGTGTTAACGACGTACTCAAACTATAGGCTTGTGTCCCAAATTGCACCTCATTCCCTATAAAGTGCCCTACTTTAAACCAGAGCCTGATAGGCCCATTTGGGATGAAGTCATCCTGTTAATTTTCTTAGAAGTCACATGCCCCTCAGCTCTGCACACCCCCCCTCACCTCAACCCCCCCCCCCCTCCCCTCAACCACCCCACCCCCCTCCCCCACCCCCACACCCCCCCCCACCCCGTGAAGACAGCATCACAACGGCTGTATATCATACAAATGTTCCAGAATAAATACAATTTAAGAAATGGAGCTGAAAAAAACCTCTCCATTCCCCGCGGTGTGTGACGAGCCTGCCAGCTATGGGAGACTGTTACAGAGCAGGAGAGCTGTGTGGGGGCGGAAGCACTTGGAACCGTTTGGAAGAGTGTGAGACAAGTGAACATGGACTCTTTGCTCCGCTGAGACGAAGCAAGATTGAGAAAGAAAGAGAAGAGGACACCGGTAGTTTATGGGTAGTTTGCTGCCTGCATGGTGGTAGGGAGGCAAGGGACACAGGCAGGGACACAGACAGGCAGGGAGACAGACAGGCAGGGAGACAGGCAGGGAGACAGACAGGGAGGCGGGCAGGGAGACAGGCAGGGAGACAGACAGGGAGACAGACAGGGAGGCGGGCAGGGAGACAGGCAGGCAGGGAGACAGACAGGCAGGGAGACAGGGGAGGGAGACAGGCAGGGGGACAGACAGGCAGGGAGACAGACAGGCAGGGAGACAGGGGAGGGAGACAGACAGGCAGGGAGACAGACAGGCATTTCCCTCGATCCTGACTAGTCTCCCAGTCCCTGCTGCTGAAAAACATCCCCACAGCATGATACTGCCACCACCATGCTTCACCGTAGGGATGGTGCCAGGTTTCCTCCAGATGTGACACTTGGCATTCAGGCCAGAGAGTTCAATCTTGGTTTCATCAAACCAGAGAATCTTGTTTGTCATGGTCTGAGAGTACTTTAGGTGCCTTTTGGCAAACTCTAAGCGGGCTGTCATGTGCCTTTTACTGAGGAGTTGCTTCCATCTGGCCAATCTCCTATAAAGGCCTGATTGGTGGAGTGCTGCAGAGATGGTTGTCCTTCTGGAAGTTTCTCCCATTTCCACAGAGGAACTCTGGAGCTCTGTCAAAGTGACCATCGGGTTCTTGGTCACCTCCCTGACCAACGCCCTTCTCCCCCGATTGCTCAGTTTGGCCGGGCGGCCAGCTCTAGGAAGAGTCTTGGTGGTTCCAAACTTCTTCCATTTAAGAATGATGGAGGCCACTGTGTTCTTGGGGACCTTCAATGCTGCAGAAATGTTTTGGTACCCTTCCCCAGATCTGTGCCTCGACACCATCCTGTCTCGGAGCTCTACGGACAATTCCTTCGACCTCACGGCTTGGTTTTTGCTCTGACATGACCTGTCAACTGTGGGACCTTATATAGACAGGTGTGTGTCTTTCCAAATCATGTCCAATCAATTGAATTTACCACAGGTGGACTCCAATCAAGTTGTAGAAACATCTCAAGGATGATCAATGGAAACAAGATGCACCTGAACTCAATTTAGAGTCTCATAGCAAACGGTCTGAATACTTATGTATATTAAGGTATTTCTGTTTTGGTGGTCTACACATACTGAGACAGAGAGATGCTGTTAAACTGTCCAGACAGCATCAGAAACATGGTCTACACATACTGAGACAGAGGGGGCGCTGTTTCACTGTCCAGACAGCATCAGATACATGGTCTACACATACTGAGACAGCATCAGATACATGGTCTACACATACTGAGACAGAGGGGTGCTGTTTCACTGTCCAGACAGCATCAGAAACATGGTCAACACATACTGAGACAGAGAGATGCTGTTTCACTGTCCAGACAGCATCAGATACATGGTCTACACATACTGAGACAGAGAGGTGCTGTTTCACTGTCCAGACAGCATCAGATACATGGTCTACACATACTGAGACAGCATCAGATACATGGTCTACACATACTGAGACAGAGAGGATGCTGTTTCACTGTCCAGACAGCATCAGATACATGGTCTACACATACTGAGACAGCATCAGATACATGGTCTACACATACTGAGACAGCATCAGATACATGGTCTACACATACTGAGACAGAGAGAGCGCTGTTTCACTGTCCAGACAGCATCAGATACATGGTCTACAAATACTGAGACAGAGAGGATGCTGTTTCACTGTCCAGACAGCATCAGATACATGGTCTACACATACTGAGACAGCATAAGATACATGGTCTACACATACTGAGACAGCATCAGATACATGATCTACACATACTGAGACAGCATCAGATACATGGTCTACACATACTGAGACAGCATCAGATACATGGTCTCCACATACTGAGACAGCATCAGATACATGGTCTACACATACTGAGACAGCATCAAATACATGATCTACACATACTGAGACAGCATCAAATACATGGTCTACACATACTGAGACAGAGGGGGCGCTGTTTCACTGTCCAGACAGCATCAGATACATGGTCTACACATACTGAGACAGCATCAGATACATGGTCTACACATACTGAGACAGCATCAGATACATGATCTACACATACTGAGACAGAGAGGTGCTGTTTCACTGTCCAGACAGCATCAGATACATGGTCTACACATACTGAGACAGAGAGATGCTGTTTCACTGTCCAGACAGCATCAGATACATGGTCTACACATACTGAGACAGAGAGGTGCTGTTTCACTGTCCAGACAGCATCAGATACATGGTCTACACATAATGAGACAGAGAGATGCTGTTTCATTGTCCAGACAGCATCAGATACATGGTCTACACATACTGAGACAGAGAGATGCTGTTTCACTGTCCAGACAGGATCAGATACATGGTCTACACATACTGAGACAGAGAGATGCTGTTTCACTGTCCAGACAGCATCAGATACATGGTCTACACATACTGAGACAGAGAGGATGCTGTTTCACTGTCCAGACAGCATCAGATACATGGTCTACACATACTGAGACAGAGAGATGCTGTTTCACTGTCCAGACAGCATCAGATACATGGTCTACACATACTGAGACAGAGAGATGCTGTTTCACTGTCCAGACAGCATCAGATACATGGTCTACACATACTGAGACAGCATCAGATACATGGTCTACACATACTGAGACAGCATCAGATACATGGTCTACACATACTGAGACAGCATCAGATACATGGTCTACACATACTGAGACAGCATCAGATACATGGTCTACACATACTGAGACAGCATCAGATACATGGTCTACACATACTGAGACAGCATCAGATACATGGTCTACACATACTGAGACAGCATCAGATACATGGTCTACACATACTGAGACAGCATCAGATACATGGTCTACACATACTGAGACAGCATCAGATACATGGTCTACACATACTGAGACAGCATCAGATACATGGTCTACACATACTGAGACAGCATCAGATACATGGTCTACACATACTGAGACAGCATCAGATACATGGTCTACACATACTGAGACAGCATCAGATACATGGTCTACACATACTGAGACAGCATCAGATACATGGTCTACACATACTGAGACAGCATCAGATACATGGTCTACACATACTGAGACAGCATCAGATACATGGTCTACACATACTGAGACAGCATCAGATACATGGTCTACACATACTGAGACAGCATCAGATACATGGTCTACACATACTGAGACAGCATCAGATACATGGTCTACACATACTGAGACAGAGAGGATGCTGTTTCACTGTCCAGACAGCATCAGATACATGGTCTACACATACTGAGACAGAGAGGATGCTGTTTCACTGTCCAGACAGCATCAGATACATGGTCTACACATACTGAGACAGAGAGGATGCTGTTTCAGTCGCTCGGATGCGTTCAACCACTCAGATTGGCCTCTGCATGGGGGCATCCAAATCACTAAGACCGCCCCTGATTTAGTAATGAAGTTGATATCTGATGAATGAATTCAGGCTTAGGCTTAAGGGGGGGGGGGGGGGGGGGGGGGGGGTGTAGGCTGCATTAAAGTGAATATGATGACATTCACTGCTGAGGCGATGTAATTCCAGGAGCCAATGGGATCAAAGGTGGAGAGGAGTGGAGCTGGACGGAGTGGAGGCAGGCTGAATGAGTCTGTGTTGATTGTGTGTGTAAAACCTGCCATCTAGTGGACTAGTCTGGTAAGGGCAGTAATTTTCACACTTATTTCAGCTGTCGTTTTTTTAATAATGAGTTTACCGTTTGACAATATGATCTAAGACTATTTGGTGTTATAGTTACAGAGGGTTCAATGACATCACGAGATATCAGATATTAATTCAATAACAATGACTTCTTCTATCGAGATAACGGGTCAATGATCAGGTTTCTTGGTCTCAGCATGACCTTCCTGTTGAAATAAAGGTTTAAACAAAAAAAATAAAACGACAAAATAAATATATTATCAGTTACTGTAAAACAGATGATTGTTTTCAAGGACTGAACTAATCTAGTTAGACCTCTGGGCCCTTGGTTAATAGTAGTGCACTATGTTGAAGACAGGGTGTCATCTGGGACACACACATTCCTGGCAGTAGATCTGGGTCACATCTCTACATACTGTACCAGATGAGCAGCACAGCAGCACACAGCACCACAACACACAGCACCACACAGCACACCACCACACAGCACACAGCACCACACCACACAGCACCACACCGCACCACACAGCACCACACCACGCAGCACCACACCACACCACACAGCACCACACCACACCACACAGCACTACACCACACAGCCCCACACCACACAGCAAAACACAGCACCACACAGCACCACACCACGCAGAACCAAAACCGCCATAAAAAAGCCAGACTACGGTTTGTAACTGCACATGGGGACAAAGATCGTATTTTTTAGAGAAATGTCCTCTGGTCTGATGAAACAAAAATAGAACTGTTTGGCCATAATGACCATTGTTATGCTCGGAGGAAAAAGTGGGAGGCTTGCAAGCTGAAGAACACCATCCCAACCATGAAGCACTGGGGTGGCAGCATCATGTTGTGGGGGTGCTTTGTTGCAGGAAGGACTGGTGCACTTCACAAAATAGATGGCATCATGAGGAGAGAAAATGATGTGGATATATTGAAGCAACATCTCAGGACATCAGTCAGGAAGTTAAAGCTTGGTCACAAATGGGTCTTCCAAATGGACAACGACTCCAAGCATACTTCCAAAGTTGTCGCAAAATGGCTTAAGGACAACAAAGTCGAGGTATTGGAGTGGCCATCACAAAGCCCTGACCTCAATCCTATAGAACATTTGTGGGCAGAACTGAAAAAGCATGTGCGATCAAGGAGGCCTACAAACCTGACTCAGTTACACTAGCTCTGTCAGGAGGAATGGGCCAAAATTCACCCAACTTATTGTGGGAAGCTTGTGGAAGGCTACCCGAAACGTTTGACCCAAGTTAAACCATTTAAAGGCGACGCTACCAAATACTAACTGAGTGTACTGTGGCAGGGGTTTGGTCAAGACTTTTACACGGATCAGACACGGACGGAGTAGGATTAGCTCGGTTTCAAGGGTGTTTATTTAAATAATGAATCAATAATAAATCAACAAGAAAAAGACAAGTCTCCCCTATGAGACCCCCTCCGGGACAAGTCTCCCCTATGAGACCCCCTCCGGGACAAGTCTCCCCTATGAGACCCCCTCCGGGACAAGTCTCCCCTATGAGACCCCCTCCGGGACAAGTCTCCCCTATGAGACCCCCTCCGGGACAAGTCTCCCCTATGAGACCCCCTCCGGGACAAGTCTCCCCTATGAGACCCCCTCCGGGACAAGTCTCCCCTATGAGACCCCCTCCGGGACAAGTCTCCCCTATGAGACCCCCTCCGGGACAAGTCTCCCCTATGAGACCCCCTCCGGGACAAGTCTCCCCTATGAGACCCCCTCCGGGACAAGTCTCCCCTATGAGACCCCCTCCGGGACAAGTCTCCCCTATGAGACCCCCTCCGGGACAAGTCTCCCCTATGAGACCCCCTCCGGGACAAGTCTCCCCTATGAGACCCCCTCCGGGACAAGTCTCCCCTATGAGACCCCCTCCGGGACAAGTCTCCCCTATGAGACCCCCTCCGGGACAAGTCTCCCCTATGAGACCCCCTCCGGGACAAGTCTCCCCTATGAGACCCCCTCCGGGACAAGTCTCCCCTATGAGACCCTCTCCGGGACACCGTACTTCTGGGCTCCGGTATCTGTAGCCTGACGGGCACAAAAACTGAACTCCCTCCTCGTACCTCTGCAAACGTCCTCAACTATACGGGAGTCCTTTCCTCCTCCAGTCTCTCTGGCAGCTGGTGAGCAATCAGCCCCAATTAGTCCTGGCATGGAGAGCCCGTCGAGACCTGGCACGTCCAGCAGAGGGAGCCATCGCCTCGTGATGAAGACTCCGTCTGTCAACAAGGCCTCGACGAGTCTCCCCCTGGTGGCCGACCAGCTGTACGCCACAGTACGTAAACTTCTGACCCACTGGGAATGTGATGAAAGAAATACAAGTTGAAATAAATCATTCTCTCTACTATTATTCCGACATTTCACATTCTTAAAATAAAGTGGTGATCCTAACTGACCTAAGACAGGGAATTTTTACTAGGATTAAATGTCAGGAATTGTGAAAAACAGAGTTTAAATGTATTTGGCTAAGGTGTATGTAAACATCAGACTTCAACTGTATATGCTGAGACCTATATGCTGTAGGAGAGACTGCCCACCCCTACAGTAGATTGTCTTATTGTCCTTATTGTCCTGTCCTGTTAGTGAGAGACTGTCCACTGTCCTGTTAGTGAGAGACTGTCCACTGTCCTGTTAGTGAGAGACTGTCCACTGTCCTGTTAGTGAGAGATTGTCCACTGTCCTGTTAGTGAGAGACTGTCTACTGTCCTGTTAGTGAGAGACTGTCCACTGTCCTGTTAGTGAGAGACTGTCTATTGTCCTGTTAGTGAGAGACTGTCCACTGTCCTGTTAGTGAGAGACTGTCTACTGTCCTGTTAGTAAGAGACTGTCCACTGTCCTGTTAGTGAGAGACTGTCCAACTGTCCTGTTAGTGAGAGACTGTCCACTGTCATGTTAGTGAGAGACTGTCCACTGTCCTGTTAGTGAGAGACTGTCCACTGTTCTGTTAGTGAGAGACTGTCCACTGTCCTGTTAGTGAGAGACTGTCCACTGTCCTGTTAGTGAGAGACTGTCCACCGTCCTGTTAGTGAGAGACTGTCCACCGTCCTGTTAGTGAGAGACTGTCCACTGTCCTGTTAGTGAGAGACTGTCCACTGTGCTGTTAGTGAGAGACTGTCCACTGTCCTGTTAGTGAGAGACTGTCCACTGTCCTGTTAGTAAGAGACTGTCCTGTTAGTGAGAGACTGTCCACTGTCCTGTTAGTGAGAGACTGTCCACTGTCCTGTTAGGGAGAGACTGTCCACTGTCCTGTTAGCGAGAGACTGTCCACTGTCCTGTTAGTGAGAGACTGTCCACTGTCCTGTTAGTGAGAGACTGTCCACCGTCCTGTTAGTGAGAGACTGTCCACTGTCCTGTTAGTGAGAGACTGTCCACTGTCCTGTTAGTGAGAGACTGTCCACTGTGCTGTTAGTGAGAGACTGTCCACTGTCCTGTTAGTGAGAGACTGTCCACTGTCCTGTTAGTAAGAGACTGTCCTGTTAGTGAGAGACTGTCCACTGTCCTGTTAGGGAGAGACTGTCCACTGCCCTGTTAGGGAGAGACTGTCCACTGTCCTGTTAGCGAGAGACTGTCCACTGTCATGTTAGTGAGAGACTGTCCACTGTCCTGTTAGTGAGAGACTGTCCACCGTCCTGTTAGTGAGAGACTGTCCACTGTCCTGTTAGTGAGAGACTGTCCACTGTCCTGTTAGTGAGAGACTGTCCACTGTGCTGTTAGTGAGACACTGTCCACTGTCCTGTTAGTGAGAGACTGTCCACTGTCCTGTTAGTAAGAGACTGTCCTGTTAGTGAGAGACTGTCCACTGTCCTGTTAGGGAGAGACTGTCCACTGTCCTGTTAGGGAGAGACTGTCCACTGTCCTGTTAGCGAGAGACTGTCCACTGTCCTGTTAGTGAGAGACTGTCCACTGTCCTGTTAGTGAGAGACTGTCCACCGTCCTGTTAGTGAGAGACTGTCCACTGTCCTGTTAGCGAGAGACTGTCCACTGTCCTGTTAGTGAGAGACTGTCCACTGTGCTGTTAGTGAGAGACTGTCCACTGTCCTGTTAGTGAGAGACTGTCCACTGTCCTGTTAGTAAGAGACTGTCCTGTTAGTGAGAGACTGTCCACTGTCCTGTTAGGGAGAGACTGTCCACTGTCCTGTTAGGGAGAGACTGTCCACTGTCCTGTTAGCGAGAGACTGTCCACTGTCCTGTTAGTGAGAGACTGTCCACTGTCCTGTTAGTGAGAGACTGTCCACCGTCCTGTTAGTGAGAGACTGTCCACTGTCCTGTTAGCGAGAGACTGTCCACTGTCCTGTTAGTGAGAGACTGTCCACTATCCTGTTAGTGAGAGATTGTCCACCGTCCTGTTAGTGAGAGACTGTCCACTGTCCTGTTAGTGAGAGACTGTCCACTGTCCTGTTAGTGAGAGACTGTCCACTGTGCTGTTAGTGAGAGACTGTCCACTGTCCTGTTAGTGAGAGACTGTCCACTGTCCTGTTAGTAAGAGACTGTCCTGTTAGTGAGAGACTGTCCACTGTCCTGTTAGGGAGAGACTGTCCACTGTCCTGTTAGGGAGAGACTGTCCACTGTCCTGTTAGCGAGAGACTGTCCACTGTCCTGTTAGTGAGAGACTGTCCACTGTCCTGTTAGTGAGAGACTGTCCACCGTCCTGTTAGTGAGAGACTGTCCACTGTCCTGTTAGCGAGAGACTGTCCACTGTCCTGTTAGTGAGAGACTGTCCACTGTGCTGTTAGTGAGAGACTGTCCACTGTCCTGTTAGTGAGAGACTGTCCACTGTCCTGTTAGTAAGAGACTGTCCTGTTAGTGAGAGACTGTCCACTGTCCTGTTAGGGAGAGACTGTCCACTGTCCTGTTAGGGAGAGACTGTCCACTGTCCTGTTAGCGAGAGACTGTCCACTGTCCTGTTAGTGAGAGACTGTCCACTGTCCTGTTAGTGAGAGACTGTCCACCGTCCTGTTAGTGAGAGACTGTCCACTGTCCTGTTAGCGAGAGACTGTCCACTGTCCTGTTAGTGAGAGACTGTCCACTGTCCTGTTAGTGAGAGATTGTCCACCGTCCTGTTAGTGAGAGACTGTCCACTGTCCTGTTAGTGAGAGACTGTCCACTGTCCTGTTAGTGAGAGACTGTCCACTGTGCTGTTAGTGAGAGACTGTCCACTGTCCTGTTAGTGAGAGACTGTCCACTGTCCTGTTAGTAAGAGACTGTCCTGTTAGTGAGAGACTGTCCACTGTCCTGTTAGGGAGAGACTGTCCACTGTCCTGTTAGGGAGAGACTGTCCACTGTCCTGTTAGCGAGAGACTGTCCACTGTCCTGTTAGTGAGAGACTGTCCACTGTCCTGTTAGTGAGAGACTGTCCACTGTCCTGTTAGTGAGAGACTGTCCACTGTCCTGTTAGTGATAGACTGTCCACTGTCCTGTTAGTGAGAGACTGTCCACTGTCCTGTTAGTGAGAGACTGTCCACTGTCCTGTTAGTAAGAGACTGTCCTGTTAGTGATAGACTGTCCACTGTCCTGTTAGTGAGAGACTGTCCACCGGCCTGTTAGTGAGAGACTGTCCACTGTCCTGTTAGTGAGAGACTGTCCTGTTAGTGAGAGACTGTCCACTGTCCTGTTAGCGAGAGACTGTCCACCCCTACCACAGGCACTGAGACAAATAACACATTGAGCGTTCTTCCCAAATGGCACCCTATCCCCTATGTAGTGCACTACTTTTTCACCAGGGCCCTGTAAAAGGTAGTGCAGTATATAAGGATTAGGGTGGCGTTTGGGGAGCAGACGCTGAATGTCCAGGCCTTCATATCTCATCATCATATGGAAACAATGGCTCTATTATCACGATGAGCATGAGGGAAGGTTGCTGTGTGTGTGTGTGTGTGTGTGTGTGTGTGTGTGTGTGTGTGTGTGTGTGTGTGTGTGTGTGTGTGTGTGTGTGTGTGTGTGTGTGTGTGTGTGTGTGTGTGTGTGTGTGTGTGTGTGTGTGTGTGTGTGTGCTGCAACAGCCTATTTGATCTCGATAGTGTTGTTGTGGGAGTTGTAACAGTCCTAAGTGATATACAGTGGATCCCCAAGTGGGTTGCATGGCAGGAGGCTGTGTGTGTGTGTGTGTGTGTGTGTGTGTGTGTGTGTGTGTGTGTGTGTGTGTGGTGGGGGCTATCTGGTCTTTGTCTCGATTCTCTCCTGCTCTCTCTCTTAGTGTACCTCGGCAACACGCGTCTGATGTCGAAACAAGCTGATGGTGTGATGTTGTGACAAGCCGTTTTGGGAGGTTTTTTACGCTGCTAAAGTCAACTGGAACGTTATCAAACGTTGCTTCAGAACTGTGGGGTCAAACGTTGCTTCAGAACTGTGGGGTCAAACGACAAGTTTACTGGATAACGGCAAGTAACTAAGAAAGGCAAGATGACACTAACCAATAAAAGAATCCTATATTTGTCCCTGGAGTGGTGTGCTTTCTGTCCTCGCCGTTAGAAACAGAAGATAGACTCCTGCCCTGTGGGCCGTTGTGGCCGGGACAATGCTCCTTACTCAACCGACAGAAGGTCAGCCTGGTGCAGGCCGATAGGTTAGATAAATCTTGCCTTAGACAGGAGCCCTCACTCTGGGCCCTGTGGGCTGTTGTGGCCGGGACAAGGCTCCTTACTCAACCTACAGGAGGTAGAATAAGGGTTGTGATGTGAGACTCAGCCGACGCTGAAGCTGTTCAGAGTTCAGAGTTTAACCCGACCTCCTGATCTGTCCCTCTCGGTGATGAGACAGGACACAGAGGAGCTGCTGGGCTTGTAGAGGAGAACAGCACGGACAAACTCATCCCTCTCTGTCCCTCTC